>NW_027515250.1:0-87711 GCF_048772815.1 Callospermophilus lateralis | reverse complement strand
ACATAAATTTTTGCTTCCGACCTTCTTGATACATTCAAGTAATGAGAAGTACACCAATTAAACTTGGATGCCCAAGTTTCGTTCTCCTAGGTTCAAGCATTCGTTTGCAGTAACAGTTTGAATTTTTAGGTTCCACTCTGTTTTCTCCTATATTGACAGATGCAGTTCGAACTCTATATCAAACACGGTTTGTGCTAGCTTCATGAAACTTCACACAATACATTAGTTCTACGTTCTATCTCAAAGTTTGTTTCCTCATGATGTTGCCTAATGCAGGGACTGGCGAATAACACTTATATTGAAAAGGGTTGCCAAACTTCCAAAACACTAGAGTCTCCTGAAATCTCAACATATATTTTTTTCTTCCAATCTTCATGATAATTTCACGTAATGATCAGTACACCAATCCCACTTGGATGCTCAAGTTTCGTTGTTTTACGTTGAAGCATTCGTTTGCAGTAACAGTGTGAATTTTAGGTTTCACTCTGTTTTCTCTTATATTGACAGATGCATTTAGAACTCTAAATCAAAACACGGTTTGTGCTAGCTTCTTGAAACTTGAAACAATACAGTAGTTCTACGTTATATCTCTAAGGTTTGTTAATTCTTGATGTTGCCTAAAACAGGGACTGGCGAATAACTCTTATATTGAAAGGGGTTGGCTAAAACTTCCAAAACACTAAAGTCTCCTGAAATCTCAACATATATTTTTTCATCCAATCTTCATGATACTTTCAAGTAATGATCAGTACACCAATCCCACTTGGATGCTCACGTTTCGTTCTTTTACGTTTAAGCATTCGTTTGCAGTAACAGTGTGAATTTATAGGTTTCACTCTGTTTTCTCCTATATTGACAGATGCAGTTAGAACTCTAAATCAAACACGGTTTGTGCTAGCTTCTTGAAACTTGACACAATACAGTAGTTCTACGTTCTATTTCTAAGGTTTGTTTCCTCTTGATGTAGCCTCAGCAGATACTGGTGAATGACACATTCAATTAAAGGCGTTGTTTGGCTGCCAAAACACTAGAGTCTTTTGAAATCTCAACATGAATTTTTGCTTCCGACCTTCATGATACTTTCAAGTAATGAGCAGTACACCAATCAAACTTGGATGCCCAAATTTCGTTCTTTTATGTGGAAGCATTCGTTTGCAGTAACAGTTTGAATTTTTAGGTTTCACTCTGTTTTCTACTATATTGACAGATGCGTTCGAACTCTAAATCAAACACGGTTTGTGCTAGCTTCTTGAAACTTGACACAATACATTAGTTCTTCGTTCTATCTCTAACGTTTGTTTCCCCTTGATGTTGCCAAAAGCAGGGACTGGTGAATAACACTTATATTGAAAGGGTTGCCATACTTCCAAAACACTAGAGTCTCCTGAAATCTCAACATATATTTTTTCATCCAATCTTCATGATACTTTCAAGTAATGATCAGTACACCAATCCCACTTGGATGCTCAAGTTTCGTTCTTTTACGTTGAAGCATTCATTTGCAGTAACAGTTTGAATTTTTAGGTTTCACTCTGTTTTCTGCTATATTGACAGATGCAGTTAGAACTCTAAATCACACACGGATGTGCTAGCTTCTTGAAACTTGACACAATACAGTAGTTCTACGTTCTATCTCTAAGGTTTGTTTACTCTTGATGTAGCTTAAGCAGATACTGGTGAATGACACATTCAATGAAAGGCGTTGTTAGGCTGCCAAAACACTAGAGTCTCCTGAAATCTCAACATAAATTTTTGCTTCCGACCTTCATGATACTTTCAAGTAATGAGCAGTACACCAATCAAACTTGGATGCCCAAGTTTTGTTCTCCTAGGTTGAAGTATTCGTTTGCAGTAACAGTTTGAATTTTTAGGTTTCCACTGTTTTCTCCTATATTGACAGATGCAGTTCGAACTCTATATCAAACACGGTTTGTGCTAGCTTCATGAAACTTCACACAATACATTAGTTCTACGTTCTATCTCAAAGGTTTGTTTCCTTTCCTCATGATGTTGCCTAAAGCAGGGACTGGCGAATAACACTTATATTGAAAAGGGTTGCCAAACTTCCAAAACACTAGAGTCTCCTGAAATCTCAACATATATTTTTTCATCCAATCTTCATGATAATTTCACGTAATGATCAGTACACCAATCCCACTTGGATGCTCAAGTTTCGTTCTTTTACGTTGAAGCATTCGTTTGCAGTAACAGTTTGAATTTTTAGGTTTCACTCTGTTTTCTCCTATATTGACAGATGCATTTAGAACTCTAAATCAAACACGGTTTGTGCTAGCTTCTTGAAACTTGAAACAATACAGTAGTTCTACGTTATATCTCTAAGGTTTGTTAATTCTTGATGTTGCCTAAAACAGGGACTGGCGAATAACTCTTATATTGAAAGGGGTTGCCAAAATTCCAAAACACTAGAGTCTCCTGAAATCTCAACATATATTTTTTCATCCAATCTTCATGATACTTTCAAGTAATGATCAGTACACCAATCCCACTTGGATGCTCAAGTTTCGTTCTTTTACGTTGAAGCATTCGTTTGCAGTAACAGTTTGAATTTTTAGGTTTCACTCTGTTTTCTGCTATATTGACAGATGCAGTTAGAACTCTAAATCAAACACGGAGTGTGCTAGCTTCTTGAAACTTGACACAATATAGTAGTTCTACGTTCTATCTCTAAGGTTTGTTTACTCTTGATGTAGCCTTAAGCAGATACTGGTGAATGACACATTAAATGAAAGGCATTGTTAGGCTGCAAAAACACTACAGTCGCCTGAAATCTCAACATAAATTTTTGCTTCCGACCTTCTTGATACTTTCAAGTAATGAGCAGTACACCAATCAATCTTGGATGCCCAAGTTTCGTTCTCCTAGTTCAAGCATTCATTTGCAGTAACAGTTTGAATTTTTAGGTTTCACTCTGTTTTCTCCTATATTGACAGATGGAGTTTGAACTCTATATCAAACACGGTTTGTGCTAACTTCATGAAACTTGACACAGTACATTAGTTCTACGTTCTATCTCTAAGGTTTCTTTCCTCTTGATGTTGCCTAAAACAGGGACCGGCGAATAACACTTATATTGAAAGGGGTTGCCAAACTTCCAAACACTAGAGTCTTCTGAAATCTCAACATATATTTTTTCATCCAATCTTCATGATACTTTCAAGTAATGATCAGTACACCAATCCCACTTGGATGCTCACGTTTCGTTCTTTTACGTTGAAGCATTCCTTTGCAGTAACAGTGTGAATTTTTAGGTTTCACTCTGTTTTCTCCTATATTGACAGATGCAGTTAGAACTCTAAATCAAACACGGTTTGTGCTAGCTTCTTGAAACTTGACACAATACAGTAGTTCTACGTTCTATTTCTAAGGTTTGTTTCCTCTTGATGTAGCCTCAAGCAGATACTGGTGAATGACACATTCAATTAAAGGCGTTGTTTGGCTGCCAAAACACTAGAGTCTTTTGAAATCTCAACATGAATTTTTGCTTCCGACCTTCATGATACTTTCAAGTAATGAGCAGTACACCAATCAAACTTGGATGCCCAAATTTCGTTCTTTTATGTGGAAGCATTCGTTTGCAGTAACAGTTTGAATTTTTAGGTTTCACTCTGTTTTCTACTATATTGACAGATGCGTTCAAACTCTAAATCAAACACGGTTTGTGCTAGCTTCTTGAAACTTGACACAATACATTAGTTCTTCGTTCTATCTCTAACGTTTGTTTCCCCTTGATGTTGCCAAAAGCAGGGACTGGTGAATAACACTTATATTGAAAGGGTTGCCATACTTCCAAAACACTAGAGTCTCCTGAAATCTCAACATATATTTTTTCATCCAATCTTCATGATACTTTCAAGTAATGATCAGTACACCAATCCCACTTGGATGCTCAAGTTTCGTTCTTTTACGTTGAAGCATTCATTTGCAGTAACAGTTTGAATTTTTAGGTTTCACTCTGTTTTCTGCTATATTGACAGATGCAGTTAGAACTCTAAATCAAACACGGATTGTGCTAGCTTCTTGAAACTTGACACAATACAGTAGTTCTACGTTCTATCTCTAAGGTTTGTTTACTCTTGATGTAGCCTTAAGCAGATACTGGTGAATGACACATTCAATGAAAGCGTTGTTAGGCTGCCAAAACACTAGAGTCTCCTGAAATCTCACCATAAATTTTTGCTTCCGACCTTCATGATACTTTCAAGTAATGAGCAGTACACCAATCAAACTTGGATGCCCAAGTTTTGTTCTCCTAGGTTGAAGTATTCGTTTGCAGTAACAGTTTGAATTTTTAGGTTCCACTGTTTTCTCCTATATTGACAGATGCAGTTCGAACTCTATATCAAACACGGTTTGTGCTAGCTTCATGAAACTTCACACAATACATTAGTTCTACGTTCTATCTCAATGGTTTGTTTCCTCATGATGTTGCCTAAAGCAGGGACTGGCGAATAACACTTATACTGAAAAGGGTTGCCAAACTTCCAAAACACTAGAGTCTCCTGAAATCTCAACATATATTTTTTCATCCAATCTTCATGATAATTTCACGTAATGATCAGTACACCAATCCCACTTGGATGCTCAAGTTTCGTTCTTTTACGTTGAAGCATTCGTTTGCAGTAACAGTGTGAATTTTAGGTTTCACTCTGTTTTCTCCTATATTGACAGATGCATTTAGAACTCTAAATCAAACACGGTTTGTGCTAGCTTCTTGAAACTTGAAACAATACAGTAGTTCTACGTTATATCTCTAAGGTTTGTTTCTTCTTGATGTTGCCTAAAACAGGGACTGGTGAATAACTCTTATATTGAAAGGGTTGCCAACTTCCAAAACACTAGAGTCTCCTGAAATCTCAACATACATTTTTTCATCCAATCTTCATGATACTTTCAAGTAATGATCAGTACACCAATCCCCACTTGGATGCTCAAGTTTCGTTCTTTACGTTGAAGCATTCGTTTGCAGTAACAGTTTGAATTTTAGGTTTCGCTCTGTTTTCTGCTATATTGACAGATGCAGTTAGAACTCTAAATCAAACACGGAGTGTGCTAGCTTCTTGAAACTTGACACAATACAGTAGTTCTACGTTCTATCTCTAAGGTTTGTTTACTCTTGATGTAGCCTTAAGCAGATACTGGTGAATGACACATTAAATGAAAGGCATTGTTAGGCTGCCAAAACACTAGAGTCGCCTGAAATCTCAACATAAATTTTTGCTTCCGACCTTCTTGATACTTTCAAGTAATGAGCAGTACACCAATCAAACTTGGATGCCCAAGTTTCCTTCTCCTAGGTTCAAGCATTCGTTTGCAGTAACAGTTTGAATTTTTAGGTTTCACTCTGTTTTCTCCTATATTGACAGATGGAGTTTGAACTCTATATCAAACACGGTTTGTGCTAACTTCATGAAACTTGACACAGTACATTAGTTCTACGTTCTATCTCTAAGGTTTCTTTCTCTTGATGTTGCCTAAAACAGGGACCGGCGAATAACACTTATATTGAAAGGGGTTGCCAAACTTCCCAAAACACTAGAGTCTTCTGAAATCTCAACATATATTTTTTCATCCAATCTTCATGATACTTTCAAGTAATGATCAGTACACCAATCCCACTTGGATGCTCACGTTTCGTTCTTTTACGTTGAAGCATTCCTTTGCAGTAACAGTGTGAATTTTTAGGTTTCACTCTGTTTTCTCCTATATTGACAGATGCAGTTAGAACTCTAAATCAAACACGGTTTGTGCTAGCTTCTTGAAACTTGACACAATACAGTAGTTCTACGTTCTATTTCTAAGGTTTGTTTCCTCTTGATGTAGCCTCAAGCAGATACTGGATGAATGACACATTCAATTAAAGGCGTTGTTTGGCTGCCAAAACACTAGAGTCTTTTGAAATCTCAACATGAATTTTTGCTTCCGACCTTCATGATACTTTCAAGTAATGAGCAGTACACCAATCAAACTTGGATGCCCAAATTTCGTTCTTTTATGTGGAAGCATTCGTTTGCAGTAACAGTTTGAATTTTTAGGTTTCACTCTGTTTCTACTATATTGACAGATGCGTTCAAACTCTAAATCAAACACGGTTTGTGCTAGCTTCTTGAAACTTGACACAATACCATTAGTTCTTCGTTCTATCTCTAACGTTTGTTTCCCTTGATGTTGCCAAAAGCAGGGACTGGTGAATAACACTTATATTGAAAGGGTTGCCATACTTCCAAAACACTAGAGTCTCCTGAAATCTCAACATCTATTTTTTCATCCAATCTTCATGATACTTTCAAGTAATGATCAGTACACCAATCCCACTTGGATGCTCAAGTTTCGTTCTTTTACGTTGAAGCATTCATTTGCAGTAACAGTTTGAATTTTAGGTTTCACTCTGTTTTCTGCTATATTGACAGATGCAGTTAGAACTCTAAATCACACACGGATTGTGCTAGCTTCTTGAAACTTGACACAATACAGTAGTTCTACGTTCTATCTCTAAGGTTTGTTTACTCTTGATGTAGCCTTAAGCAGATACTGGTGAATGACACATTCAATGAAAGGCGTTGTTAGGCTGCCAAAACACTAGAGTCTCCTGAAATCTCAACATAAATTTTTGCTTCCGACCTTCATGATACTTTCAAGTAATGAGCAGTACACCAATCAAACTTGGATGCCCAAGTTTTGTTCTCCTAGGTTGAAGTATTCGTTTGCAGTAACAGTTTGAATTTTTAGGTTCCACTGTTTTCTCCTATATTGACAGATGCAGTTCGAACTCTATATCAAACACGGTTTGTGCTAGCTTCATGAAACTTCACACAATACATTAGTTCTACGTTCTATCTCAAAGGTTTGTTTCCTCATGATGTTGCCTAAAGCAGGGACTGGCGAATAACACTTATATTGAAAAGGGTTGCCAAACTTCCAAAACACTAGAGTCTCCTGAAATCTCAACATATATTTTTTCATCCAATCTTCATGATAATTTCACGTAATGATCAGTACACCAATCCCACTTGGATGCTCAAGTTTCGTTCTTTTACGTTGAAGCATTCGTTTGCAGTAACAGTGTGAATTTTTAGGTTTCACTCTGTTTTCTCCTATATTGACAGATGCATTTAGAACTCTAAATCAAACACGGTTTGTGCTAGCTTCTTGAAACTTGAAACAATACAGTAGTTCTACGTTATATCTCTAAGGTTTGTTTCTTCTTGATGTTGCCTAAAACAGGGACTGGTGAATAACTCTTATATTGAAAGGGGTTGCCAAACTTCCAAAACACTAGAGTCTCCTGAAATCTCAACATACATTTTTTCATCCAATCTTCATGATACTTTCAAGTAATGATCAGTACACCAATCCCACTTGGATGCTCAAGTTTCGTTCTTTTACGTTGAAGCATTCGTTTGCAGTAACAGTTTGAATTTTTAGGTTTCGCTCTGTTTTCTGCTATATTGACAGATGCAGTTAGAACTCTAAATCAAACACGGAGTGTGCTAGCTTCTTGAAACTTGACACAATACAGTAGTTCTACGTTCTATCTCTAAGGTTTGTTTACTCTTGATGTAGCCTTAAGCAGATACTGGTGAATGACACATTAAATGAAAGGCATTGTTAGGCTGCCAAAACACTAGAGTCGCCTGAAATCTCAACATAAATTTTTGCTTCCGACCTTCTTGATACTTTCAAGTAATGAGCAGTACACCAATCAAACTTGGATGCCCAAGTTTCCTTCTCCTAGGTTCAAGCATTCGTTTGCAGTAACAGTTTGAATTTTTAGGTTTCACTCTGTTTTCTCCTATATTGACAGATGGAGTTTGAACTCTATATCAAACACGGTTTGTGCTAACTTCATGAAACTTGACACAGTACATTAGTTCTACGTTCTATCTCTAAGGTTTCTTTCCTCTTGATGTTGCCTAAAACAGGGACCGGCGAATAACACTTATATTGAAAGGGGTTGCCAAACTTCCAAAACACTAGAGTCTTCTGAAATCTCAACATATATTTTTTCATCCAATCTTCATGATACTTTCAAGTAATGATCAGTACACCAATCCCACTTGGATGCTCACGTTTCGTTCTTTTACGTTGAAGCATTCCTTTGCAGTAACAGTGTGAATTTTTAGGTTTCACTCTGTTTTCTCCTATATTGACAGATGCAGTTAGAACTCTAAATCAAACACGGTTTGTGCTAGCTTCTTGAAACTTGACACAATACAGTAGTTCTACGTTCTATTTCTAAGGTTTGTTTCCTCTTGATGTAGCCTCAAGCAGATACTGGTGAATGACACATTCAATTAAAGGCGTTGTTTGGCTGCCAAAACACTAGAGTCTTTTGAAATCTCAACATGAATTTTTGCTTCCGACCTTCATGATACTTTCAAGTAATGAGCAGTACACCAATCAAACTTGGATGCCCAAATTTCGTTCTTTTATGTGGAAGCATTCGTTTGCAGTAACAGTTTGAATTTTTAGGTTTCACTCTGTTTTCTACTATATTGACAGATGCGTTCAAACTCTAAATCAAACACGGTTTGTGCTAGCTTCTTGAAACTTGACACAATACATTAGTTCTTCGTTCTATCTCTAACGTTTGTTTCCCCTTGATGTTGCCAAAAGCAGGGACTGGTGAATAACACTTATATTGAAAGGGTTGCCATACTTCCAAAACACTAGAGTCTCCTGAAATCTCAACATCTATTTTTTCATCCAATCTTCATGATACTTTCAAGTAATGATCAGTACACCAATCCCACTTGGATGCTCAAGTTTCGTTCTTTTACGTTGAAGCATTCATTTGCAGTAACAGTTTGAATTTTTAGGTTTCACTCTGTTTTCTGCTATATTGACAGATGCAGTTAGAACTCTAAATCAAACACGGATTGTCCTAGCTTCTTGAAACTTGACACAATACAGTAGTTCTACGTTCTATCTCTAAGGTTTGTTTACTCTTGATGTAGCCTTAAGCAGATACTGGTGAATGACACATTCAATGAAAGGCGTTGTTAGGCTGCCAAAACACTAGAGTCTCCTGAAATCTCACCATAAATTTTTGCTTCCGACCTTCATGATACTTTCAAGTAATGAGCAGTACACCAATCAAACTTGGATGCCCAAGTTTTGTTCTCCTAGGTTGAAGTATTCGTTTGCAGTAACAGTTTGAATTTTTAGGTTCCACTGTTTTCTCCTATATTGACAGATGCAGTTCGAACTCTATATCAAACACGGTTTGTGCTAGCTTCATGAAACTTCACACAATACATTAGTTCTACGTTCTATCTCAATGGTTTGTTTCCTCATGATGTTGCCTAAAGCAGGGACTGGCGAATAACACTTATACTGAAAAGGGTTGCCAAACTTCCAAAACACTAGAGTCTCCTGAAATCTCAACATATATTTTTTCATCCAATCTTCATGATAATTTCACGTAATGATCAGTACACCAATCCCACTTGGATGCTCAAGTTTCGTTCTTTTACGTTGAAGCATTCGTTTGCAGTAACAGTGTGAATTTTTAGGTTTCACTCTGTTTTCTCCTATATTGACAGATGCATTTAGAACTCTAAATCAAACACGGTTTGTGCTAGCTTCTTGAAACTTGAAACAATACAGTAGTTCTACGTTATATCTCTAAGGTTTGTTTCTTCTTGATGTTGCCTAAAACAGGGACTGGTGAATAACTCTTATATTGAAAGGGGTTGCCAAACTTCCAAAACACTAGAGTCTCCTGAAATCTCAACATATATTTTTTCATCCAATCTTCATGATACTTTCAAGTAATGATCAGTACACCAATCCCACTTGGATGCTCAAGTTTCGTTCTTTTACGTTGGAGCATTCGTTTGCAGTAACAGTTTGAATTTTTAGGTTTCACTCTGTTTTCTGCTATATTGACAGATGTAGTTAGAACTCTAAATCAAACACGGAGTGTGCTAGCTTCTTGAAACTTGACACAATACAGTAGTTCTACGTTCTATCTCTAAGGTTTGTTTACTCTTGATGTAGCCTTAAGCAGATACTGGTGAATGACACATTAAATGAAAGGCATTGTTAGGCTGCCAAAACACTAGAGTCGCCTGAAATCTCAACATAAATTTTTGCTTCCGACCTTCTTGATACTTTCAAGTAATGAGCAGTACACCAATCAAACTTGGATGCCCAAGTTTCCTTCTCCTAGGTTCAAGCATTCGTTTGCAGTAACAGTTTGAATTTTTAGGTTTCACTCTGTTTTCTCCTATATTGACAGATGGAGTTTGAACTCTATATCAAACACGGTTTGTGCTAACTTCATGAAACTTGACACAGTACATTAGTTCTACGTTCTATCTCTAAGGTTTCTTTCCTCTTGATGTTGCCTAAAACAGGGACCGGCGAATAACACTTATATTGAAAGGGGTTTCCAAATTTCCAAAACACTAGAGTCTTCTGAAATCTCAACATATATTTTTTCATCCAATCTTCATGATACTTTCAAGTAATGATCAGTACACCAATCCCACTTGGATGCTCACGTTTCGTTCTTTTACGTTGAAGCATTCCTTTGCAGTAACAGTGTGAATTTTTAGGTTTCACTCTGTTTTCTCCTATATTGACAGATGCAGTTAGAACTCTAAATCAAACACGGTTTGTGCTAGCTTTTTGAAACTTGACACAATACAGTAGTTCTACGTTCTATTTCTAAGGTTTGTTTCCTCTTGATGTAGCCTCAAGCAGATACTGGTGAATGACACATTCAATTAAAGGCATTGTTTGGCTGCCAAAACACTAGAGTCTTTTGAAATCTCAACATGAATTTTTGCTTCCGACCTTCATGATACTTTCAAGTAATGAGCAGTACACCAATCAAACTTGGATGCCCAAATTTCGTTCTTTTATGTGGAAGCATTCGTTTGCAGTAACAGTTTGAATTTTTAGGTTTCACTCTGTTTTCTACTATATTGACAGATGCGTTCGAACTCTAAATCAAACACGGTTTGTGCTAGCTTCTTGAAACTTGACACAATACATTAGTTCTTCGTTCTATCTCTAACGTTTGTTTCCCCTTGATGTTGCCAAAAGCAGGGACTGGTGAATAACACTTATATTGAAAGGGTTGCCATACTTCCAAAACACTAGAGTCTCCTGAAATCTCAACATATATTTTTTCATCCAATCTTCATGATACTTTCAAGTAATGATCAGTACACCAATCCCATTTTTATGCTCAAGTTTCGTTCTTTTACGTTGAAGCATTCATTTGCAGTAACAGTTTGAATTTTTAGGTTTCACTCTGTTTTCTGCTATATTGACAGATGCAGTTAGAACTCTAAATCAAACACGGATTGTGCTAGCTTCTTGAAACTTGACACAATACAGTAGTTCTACGTTCTATCTCTAAGGTTTGTTTACTCTTGATGTAGCCTTAAGCAGATACTGGTGAATGACACATTCAATGAAAGCGTTGTTAGGCTGCCAAAACACTAGAGTCTCCTGAAATCTCACCATAAATTTTTGCTTCCGACCTTCATGATACTTTCAAGTAATGAGCAGTACACCAATCAAACTTGGATGCCCAAGTTTTGTTCTCCTAGGTTGAAGTATTCGTTTGCAGTAACAGTTTGAATTTTTAGGTTCCACTGTTTTCTCCTATATTGACAGATGCAGTTCGAACTCTATATCAAACACGGTTTGTGCTAGCTTCATGAAACTTCACACAATACATTAGTTCTACGTTCTATCTCAATGGTTTGTTTCCTCATGATGTTGCCTAAAGCAGGGACTGGCGAATAACACTTATACTGAAAAGGGTTGCCAAACTTCCAAAACACTAGAGTCTCCTGAATCTCAACATATATTTTTTCATCCAATCTTCATGATAATTTCACGTAATGATCAGTACACCAATCCCACTTGGATGCTCAAGTTTCGTTCTTTTACGTTGAAGCATTCATTTGCAGTAACAGTGTGAATTTTTAGGTTTCACTCTGTTTTCTCCTATATTGACAGATGCATTTAGAACTCTAAATCAAACACGGTTTGTGCTAGCTTCTTGAAACTTGAAACAATACAGTAGTTCTACGTTATATCTCTAAGGTTTGTTTCTTCTTGATGTTGCCTAAAACAGGGACTGGTGAATAACTCTTATATTGAAAGGGGTTGCCAAACTTCCAAAACACTAGAGTCTCCTGAAATCTCAACATATATTTTTTCATCCAATCTTCATGATACTTTCAAGTAATGATCAGTACACCAATCCCACTTGGATGCTCAAGTTTCGTTCTTTTACGTTGAAGCATTCGTTTGCAGTAACAGTTTGAATTTTTAGGTTTCACTCTGTTTTCTCATATATTGACAGATGCAGTTAGAACCCTAAATCAAACACGGAGTGTGCTAGCTTCTTGAAACTTGACACAATACAGTAGTTCTACGTTCTATCTCTAAGGTTTGTTTACTCTTGATGTAGCCTTAAGCAGATACTGGTGAATGACACATTAAATGAAAGGCATTGTTAGGCTGCCAAAACACTAGAGTCGCCTGAAATCTCAACATAAATTTTTGCTTCCGACCTTCTTGATACTTAAACTAATGAGAAGTACACCAATCAAACTTGGATGCCCAAGTTTCCTTCTCCTAGGTTCAAGCATTCGTTTGCAGTAACAGTTTGAATTTTTAGGTTTCACTCTGTTTTCTCCTATATTGACAGATGGAGTTTGAACTCTATATCAAACACGGTTTGTGCTAACTTCATGAAACTTGACACAGTACATTAGTTCTACGTTCTATCTCTAAGGTTACTTTCCTCTTGATGTTGCCTAAAACAGGGACCGGCGAATAACACTTATATTGAAAGGGGTTGCCAAACTTCCAAAACACTAGAGTCTTCTGAAATCTCAAGATATATTTTTTCATCCAATCTTCATGATACTTTCAAGTAATGATCAGTACACCAATCCCACTTGGATGCTCAAGTTTCGTTCTTTTACGTTGAAGCATTCCTTTGCAGTAACAGTGTGAATTTTTAGGTTTCACTCTGTTTTCTCCTATATTGACAGATGCAGTTAGAACTCTAAATCAAACACGGTTTGTGCTAGCTTATTGAAACTTGACACAATACAGTGGTTCTACGTTCTATCTCTAAGGTTTATTTCCTCTTGATGTAGCCTTAAGCAGATACTGGTGAATGACACATTCAATGAAAGGCGAAGTTAGGCTGCGAAAACACTATGGTCTCCGGAAATCTCAAAATAAATTTTTGCTTCCGACCTTCATGACACTTTCAAGTAATGAGCAGTACAATAATCAAACCTGGATGCCCAACTTTCGTTCTCCTAGGTTGAAGCATTCGTTTGCAGTAACAGTTTGAATTTTTAGGTTTCACTCTGTTTTCTTCTATGTTGACAGATGCCGTTCGAACTCTAAATCAAACACGGTTTGTGCTAGCTTCTTGAATCTTGACACAATACATTAGTTCTACGTTGTATCTCAAAGGTTTGTTTCCTCATGATGTTGCCTAAAGCAGGGACTGGCGAATAACACTTATATTGAAAAGGGTTGCCAAACTTCCAAAACAATAGAGTCTCCTGAAATCTCAACATATATTTTTTCATCCAATTTTCATGATAATTTCAAGTAATGATCAGTACACCAATCCCACTTGGATGCTCTAGTTTCGTCCTTTGACGTTGAAGCATTCGTTTGCAGTAACAGTGTGAATTTTTAAATTTCACTCTGTTTTCTCCTATATTGACAGATGCATTTAGAACTCTAAATCAAACACGGTTTGTGCTAGCTTCTTGAAACTTGAAACAATACAGTAGTTCTACGTTCTATCTCTAAGGTTTGTTTCTTCTTGATGTAGCCTCAAGCAGACACTGGTGAATGACACATTCAATGAAAGGCGTTGTTAGGCGGCCAAAACACTAGAGTCTCCTGAAATCACAACATGAATTTTTGCTTCCGACCTTCATGATACTTTCAAGTAATGAGCAGTACACCTATCAAACTTGGATGCCCAAGTTTCGATCTTTTACGTTGAAGCATTCGTTTGCAGTAACAGTTTGAATTTTTAGGTTTCACTCTGTTTTCTACTATATTGACAGATGCGTTCGAACTCTAAATCAAACACGGTTTGTGCTAGCTTCTTGAAACTTGACACAATACATTAGTTCTACGTTCTATCTCTAAGGTTTGTTTCCTCTTGATGTTGCCTAAAACAGGGACTGGCGAATAACACTTATATTGAAAGGGGTTGAAAAACTTCCAAAACACTAGAGTCTCCTGAAATGTCAACATATATTTTTTCATCCAATCTTCATGATACTTTCAAGTAATGATCAGTAAACCAATCCCACTTGGATGCTCAAGTTTCGTTCTTTTACGTTGAAGCATCCGTTTGCAGTAACAGTTTGAATTTTTAGGTTTCACTCTGTTTTCTGCTATATTGACAGATGCAGTTAGAACTCTAAATCAAACACGGATTGTGCTAGCTTCTTGAAACTTGACACAATACAGTAGTTCTACGTTCTATCTCTAAGGTTTGTTTACTCTTGATGTAGCCTTAAGCAGATACTGGTG
This sequence comes from Callospermophilus lateralis, assembly GCF_048772815.1. Classification (NCBI taxonomy): domain Eukaryota; kingdom Metazoa; phylum Chordata; class Mammalia; order Rodentia; family Sciuridae; genus Callospermophilus; species Callospermophilus lateralis. The sequence continues at coordinate 73,143 of NW_027515250.1, read as the reverse complement.
AATGACACATTAAATGAAAGGCGTTGTTAGGCTGCCAAAACACTAGAGTCGCCTGAAATCTCAACATAAATTTTTGCTTCCGACCTTCTTGATACTTTCAACTAATGAGAAGTACACCAATCAAACTTGGATGCCCAAGTTTCGTTCTCCTAGGTTCAAGCATTCGTTTGCAGTAACAGTTTGAATTTTTAGGTTTCACTCTGTTTTCTACTATATTGACAGATGCGTTCGAACTCTAAATCAAACACGGTTTGTGCTAGCTTCTTGAAACTTGACACAATACATTAGTTCTACGTTCTATCTCTAAGGTTTGTTTCCTCTTGATGTTGCCTAAAACAGGGACTGGCGAATAACTCTTATATTGAAAGGGGTTGCCAAACTTCCAAAACACTAGAGTCTCCTGAAATCTCAACATATATTTTTTCATGCAATCTTGATGATACTTTCAAGTAATGATCAGTACACCAATCCCACTTGGATGCTCAAGTTTCGTTCTTTTACGTTGAAGCATTCGTTTGCAGTAACAGTTTGAATTTTTAGGTTTCACTCTGTTTTCTCATATATTGACAGATGCTGTTAGAACTCTAAATCAAACACGGTTTGTGCTAGCTTCTTGAAACTTGACTCAATACAGTAGTTCTACGTTCTATCTCTAAGGATTGTTTACTCTTGATGTAGCCTTAAGCAGATACTGGTGAATGACACATTAATTGAAAGGCGTTGTTAGGCTGCCAAAACACTAGAGTCGCCTGAAATCTCAACATAAATTTTTGCTTCCGACCTTCTTGATACTTTCAAGTAATGAGAAGTACACCAATCAAACTTGGATGCCCAAGTTTCGTTCTCCTAGGTTCAAGCATTCGTTTGCAGTAACAGTTTGAGTTTTTAGGTTTCACTCTGTTTTCTCCTATATTGACAGATGCCGTTAGAACTCTAAATCAAACACGGTTTGTGCTAGCTTCTTGAAACTTGACACAATACAGTAGTTCTACGTTCTATCTCTAATGTTTGTTTCTTCTTAATGTAGTCTCAAGCAGATACTGGTGAATGACACATTCAATGAAATGCTTTGTTAGGCTGACAAAACCCTAGAGTCTCCTGAAATCTCAACATGAATTTTTGCTTCCGACCTTCATGATACTTTCAAGTAATGAGCAGTACACCAATCAAACTTGGATGCCCAAGTTTCGTTCTTTTACGTTGACGCATTCGTTTGCAGTAACAGTTTGAATTTTTAGGTTTTACTCTGTTTTCTACTATATTGACAGATGCGTTCGAACTTTAAGTCAAACACGGTTTGTGCTAGCTTCTTGAAACTTGACACAATACATTAGTTCTATGTTGTATCTCTAAGGTTTGTTTCCTCTTGATGTAGCCTAAAGCAGGGACTGGTGAATAACACTTATGTGGAAAGGGGTGGCCAAACTTCCAAAACTCTGGAGTCTCCTGAAATCTCAACATATATTTTTTCATCCAATCCTCATGATACTTTCAAGCAATGATCAGTACACCAATCCCACTTGGATGCTCAAGTTTCATTCTTTTAGGTTGAAGCATTCGTTTGCAGTAACAGTTTGAATTTTTAGGTTTCACTCTGTTTTCTCCTATATTGACAGATGCGTTCGAACACTAAATCAAACACGGTTTGTGCTAGCTTCTTGAAACTTGACACAATACATTAGTTCTACGTTCTATCTCTAAGGTTTGTTTCCTCTGGATGTAGCCTAAAGCAGGGACTGCCGAATAACACTTATATTGAAACGGGTTGCCAAACTTCCAAAACACTAGAGTCTCCTGAAATGTCAACATATATTTTTTCATCCAATCTTCATGATACTTTCAAGTAATGATCAGTACACCAATCCCACTTGGATGCTCAAGTTTCATTCTTTTAGGTTGAAGCATTCGTTTGCAGTAACAGTTTGAATTTTTAGGTTTCACTCTGTTTTCTCCTATAATGACAGATGCGTTCGAACTCTAAATCAAACACGGTTTGTGCTAGCTTCTTGAAACTTGACACAATACATTAGTTCTACGTTCTATCTCTAAGGTTTGTTTCCTCTGGATGTAGCCTAAAGCAGGGACTGGCGAATAACACTTATATTGAAAGGGGTTGCCAAACTTCCAAAACACTAGAGTCTCCTGAAATCTCAACATATATATTTTCATCCAATCTTCATGATACATTCAAGTAATGATCAGTACACCAATCTTACTTGGATGCTCAAGTTTCATTCTTTTAGGTTGAAGCATTCGTTTGCAGTAACAGTTTGAATTTTTAGGTTTCACTCTGTTTTCTCCTATATTGACAGATGCTGTTAGAACTCTAAATCAAACACGGTTTGTGCTAGCTTCTTGAAACTTGACTCAATACAGTAGTTCTAAGTTCTATCTTTAAGGTTTGTTTCCTCTTGATGTAGCCTTAAGCAGATACTGGTGAATGACACATTCAATGAAAGGCGAAGTTAGGCTGCAAAAACACTAGATTCTCCAAAAATCTCAACATAAATTTTGCTTCCGACCTTCATGACACTTTCAAGTAATGAGCAGTACAATAATCAAACCTGGGTGCCCAACTTTCATTCTTCTAGGTTGAAGCATTCGTTTGCAGTAACAGTTTGAATTTTTAAGTTTCACTCTGTTTTCTCCTATATTGACAGATGCCGTTAGAACTCTAAATCAAACACGGTTTGTGCTAGCTTCATGAAACTTGACACAATACATTACTTCTACGTTCTATCTCAAAGTTTTGTTTCCTCTTGATGTTGCCTAAAGCAGGGACTGTCGAATAACACTTATATTGAAAAGGGTTGCCAAACTTCCAAAACACTAGAGTCTCCTGAAATCTCAACATATATTTTTTCATCCAATCTTCATGATAATTTCAAGTAATGATCAGTACACCTATCCCACTTGGATGCTCAAGTTTCGTTCTTTTACGTTGAAGCATTCGTTGGCAGTAACAGTGTGAATTTTTAGGTTTCACTCTGTTTTCTCCTATATTGACAGATGCAGTTAGAACTCTAAATCAAACACGGTTTGTGCTAGCTTCTTGAAACTTGAAACAATACAGTAGTTCTACGTTCTATCTCTAAGGATTGTTTCTTCTTGATGTAGTCTCAAGCAGATAATGGTGAATGACACATTCAATGAACGGCGTTGTTAGGCTGCCAAAACCCTAGAGTCTCCTGAAATCTCAACATGAATTTTTGCTTCCAACCTTCATGATACTTTCAAGTAATGAGCAGTACACCAATCAAACTTGGATGCCCAAGTTTCGTTCTTTTATGTTGAAGCATTCGTTTGCAGTAACAGTTTGAATTTTTAGGTTTCACTCTGTTTTCTACTATATTGACAGATGCGTTCGAACTCTAAATCAAACAAGGTTTGTGCTAGCTTCTTGAAACTTGACACAATACAGTAGTTCTACGTTCTATCTCTAACGTTTGTTTCCCCTTGATGTTGCCTAAAGCAGGGACTGGCGATTAACACTTATATTGAAAGTGGTTTCCATACTTCCAAAACACTAGAGTCTCCTGAAATCTCAACACATATTTTTTCATCCAATCTTCATGATACTTTCAAGTAATGATCAGTACACCAATCCCACTTGGATGCTCAAGTTTCGTTCTTTTACGTTGAAGCATTCGTTTGCAGTAAGAGTTTGAATTTTTAGGTTTCACTCTGTTTTCTGCTTTATTGACAGATGCAGTTAGAACTCTAAATCAAACACGGATTGTGCTAGCTTCTTGAAACTTGACACAATACAGTAGTTCTACGTTCTATCTCTAAGGTTTGTTTACTCTTGATGTAGCCTTAAGCAGATACTGGTGAATGACACATTCAATGAAAGGTGTTGTTAGGCTGCCATAACACTAGAGTCTCCTGAAATCTCAACATAAATTTTTGCTTCCGACCTTCATGATACTTTCAAGTACTGAGCAGTACACCAATCAAACTTGGATGCCCAAGTTTTGTTCTCGTAGGTTCAAGCATTCGTTTGCAGTAACAGTTTGAATTTTTAGGTTTCACTCTGTTTTCTTCTATATTGACAGATGCGTTCGAACTCTAAATCAAACACGGTTTGTGCTAGCTTCTTGAAACTTGACACAATACATTAATTCTACGTTATATCTCTAAGGTTTGTTTCCTCTTGATGTTGCCTAAAACAGGGACTGGCTAATAACTCTTATATTGAAAGGGGTTGCCAAACTTCCAAAACACTAGAGTCTCCTGAAATCTCAACATATATTTTTTCATGCAATATTCATGATACTTTCAAGTAATGATCAGTACACCAATCCCACTTGGATGCTCAAGTTTCGTTCTTTTACGTTGAATCATTCGTTTGCAGTAACAGTTTGAATTTTTAGGTTTCACTCTGTTTTCTCATATATTGACAGATGCTGTTAGAACTCTAAATCAAACACGGTTTGTGCTAGCTTCTTGAAACTTGACTCAATACAGTAGTTCTACGTTCTATCTCTAAGGTTTGTTTACTCTTGATGTAGCCTTAAGCAGATACTGGTGAATGACACATTAATTGAAAGGCGTTGTTAGGCTGCCAAAACACTAGAGTCGCCTGAAATCTCAACATAAATTTTTGCTTCCGACCTTCTTGATACTTTCAAGTAATGAGAAGTACACCATTCAAACTTGGATGCCCAAGTTTTGTTCTCCTAGGTTCAAGCATTCGTTTGCAGTAACAGTTTGAATTTTAAGGTTTCACTCTGTTTTCTCCTATATTGACAGATGCTGTTAGAACTCTAAATCAAACAAGGTTTGTGCTAGCTTCTTGAAACTTGACTCAATACTGCAGTTCTATGTTCTATCTCTAAGGTGTGTTTCCTCTTGATGTAGCCTTAAGCAGATACTGGTGAATGACACATTCAATGAAAGGCGAAGTTTGGCTGCCAAAACACTAGAGTCTCCGGAAATCTCAACATAAATTTTTGCTTCCGAACTTCATGACATTTTCAAGTAATTAGCAGTACAATAATCAAACCTGGATGCCCAAATTTCGTTCTTCTAGGTTGAAGCATTCGTTTGCAGTAACAGTTTGAGTTTTTAGGTTTCACTCTGTTTTCTCCTATATTGACAGATGCCGTTAGAACTCTAAATCAAACACGGTTTGTGCTAGCTTCTTGAAACTTGACACAATACAGTAGTTCTACGTTCTATCTCTAATGTTTGTTTCTTCTTGATGTAGTCTCAAGCAGATACTGGTGAATGACACATTCAATGAAATGCTTTGTTAGGCTGACAAAACCCTAGAGTCTCCTGAAATCTCAACATGAATTTTTGCTTCCGCCCTTCATGATACTTTCAAGTAATGAGCAGTACACCAATCAAACTTTGATGCCCACGTTTCGTTCTTCTAGGTTGAAGCATTCATTTGCAGTAACAGTTTGAATTTTTAGGTTTTACTCTGTTTTCTACTATATTGACAGACGCGTTCGAACTCTAAATCAAACACGGTTTGTGCTAGCTTCTTGAAACTTGACACAATACAGTAGTTCTACGTTCTATCTCTAAGGTTTGTTTCTTTTTGATGTAGCCTTAAGCAGATACTGGTGAATGACACATTCAATGAAAGGCGTTGTTAGGTTGCCAAAACACTAGAGTCTCTTGAAATCTCAACATAAATTTTTGCTTCTGACCTTCATGATATTTTCAAGTAATGAGCAGTACACCAATCAAACTTGGATGCCCAATTTTCGTTCTTTTATGTGGAAGCATTCGTTTGCAGTAAGAGTTTGAATTTTTAGGTTTCACTCTGTTTTCTCCTATATTGACAGATGCGTTCGAACTCTAAATCAAACACGGTGTGTGCTAGCTTCTTGAATATTGACACAATACATTAGTTCTTCGTTCTATCTCAAACGTTTGTTTCCCCTTGATATTGCCAAAAGCAGGGACTGATGAATAACACTTATATTGAAAGGGGTTGCCATACTTCCAAAACACTAGAGTCTCCTGAAATCTCAACATATATTTTTTCATCCAATCTTCATGATACTTTCAAGTAATGATCAGTACACCAATCCCACTTGGATGCTCAAGTTTCGATCTTTTACGTTGAAGTATTCGTTTGCAGTAACAGTTTGAATTTTTAGGTTTCACTCTTTTTTTTGCGATATTGACAGATGCAGTTAGAACTCTAAATCAAACACGGATTGTGCTAGCTTCTTGTAACTTGACACAATACAGTAGTTCTACGTTCTATCTCTAAGGTTTGTTTACTCTTGATGTAGCCTTAAGCAGATACTGGTGAATGACACATTCAATGAAAGTCGTTGTTAGGCTGCCAAAACACTAGAGTCTCCTGAAATCTCACCATAAATTTTTGCCTCCGACCTTCATGATACTTTCAAGTAATGAGCAGTACACCAATCAAACTTGGGTGCCCAAGTTTTGTTCTCCTAGGTTGAAGCATTCGTTTGCAGTAACAGTTTGAATTTTTAGGTTTCACTCTGTTTTCTCCTTTATTGACAGATGCGTTCGAACTCTAAATCAAACACGGTTTGTGCTAGCTTCCTGAAACTTGACACAATACATTAGTTCTACGTTCTATCTCTAAGGTTTGTTTCCTCTGGATGTAGCATAAAGCAGGGACTGGCGAAAAACACTTATATTGAAAGGGGTTGCCAAACATCCAAAACACCAGAGTCTCCTGAAATATCAACATATATTTTTTCATCCAATCTTCATGGTACTTTCAAGTAATGATCAGTACACCAATCCCACTTGGATGCTCAAGTTTCATTCTGTTAGATTGAAGCATTCGTTTGCAGTAACATTTTGAATTTTTAGGTTTCACTCTGTTTTCTCCTATATTGACAGATGCTGTTAGAACTCTAAATCAAACACGGTTTGTGCTAGCTTCTTGAAACTTGACTCAATACTGTAGTTCTAAGTTCTATCTCTAAGGTTTGTTTCCTCTTGATGTAGTCTCAAGCAGATAGTGGTGAATGACACATTCAATGAAAGGTGAAGTTAGGCTTCCAAAACACTAGAGTCTCCGGAAATCTCAACATAAATTTTTGCTTCCGAACTTCATGACACTTTCAATTAATGAGAAGTACAATAATCAACCCTGGATGCCCAACTTTCGTTCTTCTAGGTTGAAGCATTCGTTTGCAGTAACAGTTTGAATTTTTAGGTTTCACTCTGTTTTCTCCTATATTGACAGATGCCGTTAGAACTCTAAATCAAACACGGTTTGTGCTAGCTTCTTGAAACTTGACAAAATACAGTAGTTCTACGTTCTATCTCTAAGGTTTGTATCCTCTTGATGTAGCCTAAAGCAGGCACTGGTGAATAACACTTATGTGGAAAGGGGTGGCCAAACATCCAAAACACTAGAGTCTCCTGAAATCTCAACATATATTTTTTCATCCAATCTTCATGATACTTTCAAGTAATGATCAGTACACCAATCCCACTTGGATGCTCAAGTTTCGTTCTTTTACGTTGGAGCATTCGTTTGCAGTAACAGTTTGAATTTTTAGGTTTCACTCTGTTTTCTCCTATATTGACAGATGCAGTTAGAACTCTAAATCAAACAGGGTTTGTGCTAGCTTCTTGAGACTTGACACAATACAGTAGTTCTATGTTCTATCTCTAAGGTTTATTTTTTCTTGATGTAGCCTTAAGCAGATACTGGTGAATGACACATTCAATGAAAGGCTTGTTAACCTGCGAAAACACTAGAGTCTCCTGAAATCTCAACATAAATTTTTGCTTTCGAACTTCATGATACTTTCAAGTAATGAGCAGTACACCAATCAAACTTGGATGCCCAAGTTTCGTTCTCCTAGGTTGAAGCATTCGTTTGCAGTAACAGTTTGAATTTTTAGGTTTCACTCTGTTTTCTCCTATATTGACAGATGCGTTCGAACTCTAAATCAAACACGGTTTGTGCTAGCTTCTTGAAACTTGACACAATACATTAGTTCTGCGTTCTATCTCTAAGGTTTGTTTCCTCTTGATGCAGCCTAAAGCAGGGACTGGCGAATAACACTTATATTGAAAGGGGTTGCCAAACTTCCAAAACACTAGAGTCTCCTGAAATCTCAACATATATTTTTTTATCCAATCTTCATGATACTTTCAACTAATGATCAGTACACCAATCCCACTTGGATGCTCAAGTTTTGTTCTTTTCCGTTGAAGCATTCGTTTGCAGTAACTGTGTGAATTTTTAGTTTTCACTCTGTTTTCTCCTATATTGACAGATGCAGTAAGAACTCTAAATCAAACACGGTTTGTGCTAGCTTCTTGAAACTTGACACAATAATGTAGGTCTACGTTCTATCTCTAAGGTTTGTTTCCTCTTGATGTAGCCTTAAGCAGATACTGGTGAATGACACATTCAATGAAAACCGTTGTTAGGCTGCCAAAATACTAGAGTCTCCTGAAATCTCAACATAAATTTTTATTTCCGACATTCATGATACTTTCAAGTAATGAGCAGTATACCAATCAAACTTGGATGCCCAAGTTTCGTTCTCCTAGGTTGAAGCATTCGTTTGCAGTAACAGTTTGAATTCTTAGGTTTCACTCTGTTTTCTACTATATTGACAGATGCGTTCGAACTCTAAATCAAACACGGTTTGTGCTACCTTCTTGAAACTTGACACAATACATTAGTTCTACGTTCCATCTCAAAGGTTTGTTTCCTCTTGATGTAGCCAAAAGCAGGGACTGGCGAATAACACTTATATTGAAAGGGGTTGCAAACTTCCAAAACACTAGAGTCTCCTGAAATCTCAACATATATTTTTTCATCCAATCTTCTTGATACTTTCAAGTAATGATCAGTACACCAATCCCACTTGGATGCTCAAGATTCGTTCTTTTACGTTGAAACATTCGTTTGCAGTAACAGTGTGAATTTGTAGGTTTCACTCTGTTTTCTCCTATATTGACAGATGCAGTTAGAACTCTAAAACAAACACGGTTTGTGCTAGCTTCTTGAAATTTGACACAATACACTAGTTCTACGTTGTATCTCTAAGGTTTTTTTCCTCTTGATGTAGCCTTAAGCAGATACTGGTGAATGACACATTCAATGAAAGGCGTTGTTAGGCTGCCAAAACACTAGAGTCTCCTGAAATCTCAACATAAATTTTTGCTTCCGACCTTCATGATACATTCAAGTAATGAGCAGTACACCAATCAAACTTGGATGCCCAAGTTTCTTCTCCTAGGTTGAAGCATTCGTTTGCAGTAACAGTTTGAATTTTTAGGTTTCACTCTGTTTTCTCCTATATTGACAAGTGCAGTTCGAACTCTATATCAAACACGGTTTGTGCTAGCTTCTTGAAACTTGACACAATACATTAGTTCTACGTTCTATCTCTAAGGTTTGTTTCCTCTTGATGTAGCCTAAAGCAGGGACTGGCGAATAACACTTATATTGAAAGGGGTTGCCAAACTTCCAAAACACAAGAGTCTCCTGAAATCTCAACATAAATTTTTGCTACCGACCTTCATGATACTTTCAAGTAATGAGCAGTACACCAATCAAACTTGAATGCCCAAGTGTCGTTCTCCTAGGTTGAAGCATTCGTTTGAAGTAACAGTTTGAATTTTTAGGTTTCACTCTGTTTTCTCCTATATTGACAGATGCAGTTTGAACTCTATATCAAACACAGTTTGTGCTAGCTTCTTGAAACTTGACACAATACATTAGTTATTCGTTCTATCTCTAAGGTTTGTTTCCTCTTGATGTAGCCTATAGCAGGGACTGGCGAATATCACTTATATTAAAAGGGGTTGCCAAACTTCCAAAACACTAGAGTCTCCTGAAATCTCAACATATATTTTTCATCCAATCTTCATGATACTTTCAAGTAATGATCAGTACACCAATCCCACTTGGATGCTCAAGTTTCGTTCTTTTACGTTCGAGCATTCGTTTGCAGTAACAGTGTGAATTTTTAGGTTTCACTCTGTTTTCTGCTATATTGACAGATGCAGTTAGAACTCCAAATCAAACACGGTTTGTGATAGCTTCTTGAAACTTGACACAATACAGTAGTTCTACGTTCTATCTCTAAGGTTTGTTTCCTCTTGATGTAGCCTTAAACAGATACTGGTGAATGACACATTCATTGAACGGCGTTGTTAGGCTGCCAAAACACTAGAGTCTCCTGAAATCTCAACATAAATTTTTGCTTCCGACCTTCATGATACTTTCAAGTAATGAGCAGTACACCAATCAAACTTGGTTGCCCAAGTTTCGTTCTCCTAGGTTGAAGCCTTCGTTTGCAGTAACAGTTTGAATTTTTAGGTTTCACTCTGTTTTCTCCTATATTGACAGATGCAGTTAGAACTCTAAATCAAACAAGGTTTGTGCTAGCTTCTTGAAACTTGACACAATACATTAGTTCTACGTTCTATCTCTAAGGTTTGTTTCTTCTTGATGTAGCCTAAAGCAGGGACTGGCGAATAACACTTATATTGAAAGGGGTTGCCAAACTTCCAAAACACTAGAGTCTCCTGAAATCTCAACATATATTTTTTCATCCAATCTTCATGACACTTTCAAGTAATGATCAGTACACCAATCCCACTTGGATGCTCAAGTTTCGTTCTTTTACGTTTAAGCATTCGTTTGCAGTAACAGTGTGAATTTTTAGGTTTCACTCTGTTTTCTCCTATATTGACAGATGCAGTTAGAACTCTAAATCAAACACGGTTTGTGCTAGCTTCTTGAAACGTAACACAATAATGTAGTTCTACGTTCTATCTCTAAGGTTTGTTTCCTCTTGATGTAGCCTAAGCAGAGACTGGCGAATAACACTTATATTGAAAGGGGTTGCCAAACTTCCAAAACACTAGAGTCTCCTGAAATCTCAACATATATATTTTCATCCAATCTTCATGATACTTTCAAGTAATGATCAGTACACCAATCCCACTTGGATGCTCAAGTTTCGTTCTTTTAGGTTCGAGCATTCGTTTGCAGTAACAGCGTGAATTTTTAGGTTTCACTCTCTTTTCTCCTATATTGACAGATGCAGTTAGAACTCTAAATCAAACACGGTTTGTGCTAGCTTCTTGAAACATGACACAATACAGCAGTTCTACGTTCTATCCCTAAGGTTTGTTTCCTCTTGATGTAGCCTTAAACAGGTACTGGTGAATGACACATTCAATGAAAGGCGTTGTTAGGTTGCCAAAACACTAGAGTCTCCTGAAATCTTAACATAAATTTTTGCTTCCGACCTTCATGATACTTTCAAGTAATGAGCAGTACACCAATCATACTTGGTTGCCCAGTTTCGTTCTCCTAGGTTGAAGCATTCTTTTGCAGTAACAGTTTGAATTTTTAGGTTTCACTCTGTTTTCTCCTATATTGACAGATGCAGTTAGAACTCTAAATCGAACACGGTTTGTGCTAGCTTCTTGAAACCTGACACAATACAGTAGTTCTACTTTCTATATCTAAGGTTTGTTTCCTCTTGATGTAGCCTTAAGCAGATACTGGTGAATGACACATTCAATGAAAAGCGTTGTTAGGCTGCCAAAACACTAGAGTCTCCTGAAATCTCAACATAAATTTTTGCTTCCGACCTTCATGATACTTTCAAGTAATGAGCAGTACACCAATCAAACTTGGATGCAAAAGTTTCATTCTCCTAGGTTGAAGCATTCGTTTGCAGTAACAGTTTGAATTTTTAGGTGTCACTCTGTTTTCTACTATATTGACAGATGCTTTCAAACTTCAAATCAAACACGGTTTGTGCAAGCTTCTTGAAACTTGACACAATACATTAGTTCTACATTCCATCTCTAAGGTTTGTTTCCTCTTGATGTAGCCTAAAGCAGGGACTGGCGAATATTACTTATATTAAAAGGGGTTGCCAAACTTCCAAAACACTAGAGTCTCCTGAAATCTCAACATATATTTTTCATCCAATCTTCATGATACTTTCAAGTAATGATCAGTACACCAATCCCACTTGGATGCTCAAGTTTCATTCCTTTACGTTGAAGCATTCGTTTGCAGTAACAGTGGGAATTTTTAGGTTTCACTCAGTTTTCTCATATATTGACAGATGCAGTTAGAACTCTAAATCAAACACGGTTTGTGCTAGCTTCTTGAAACTTGACACAATACAGTAGTTCTACGTTCTATCTCTAAGGTTTGTTTCCTCTTGATGTAGCCTTAAACAGATACTGGTAAATGACACATTCAATGAAAGGCGTTGTTAGGTTGCCAAAACACTAGAGTCTCCTGAAATCTTAACATAAATTTTTGCTTCCGACCTTCATGATACTTTCAAGTAATGAGCAGTACACCAATCAAACTTGGTTGCCCAAGTTTCGTTCTCCTAGGTTGAAGCATTCGTTTGCAGTAACAGTTTGAATTTTTAGGTTTCACTCTGTTTTCTCCTATATTGACAGATGCAGTTAGAACTCTAAATCAAACACGGTTTGTGCTAGCTTCTTGAAACTTGACACAATACATTAGTTCTACGTTCTATCTCTAAGGTTTGTTTCTTCTTGATGTAGCCTAAAGCAGGGACTGGCGAATAACACTTATATTGAAATGGGTTGCCAAACTTCCAAAACACTAGAGTCTCCTGAAATCTCAACATATATTTTTTTATCCAATCTTCATGATACTTTCAAGTAATGATCAGTACACCAATCCCAATGGATGCTCAAGTTTCGTTCTTTTACGTTTAAGCAATCGTTTGCAGTAACAGTTTGAATTTTTAGGTTTCACTCTGTTTTCTCCTATATTGACAGATGCAGTTAGAACTCTAAATCAAACACGGTTTGTGCTAGCTTCTTGAAACGTGACACAATAATGTAGTTCTACGTTCTATCTCTAAGGATTGTTTCCTCTTGATGTAGCCTTAAGCAGATACTGGTGAATGACACATTCAATGAAAGGCGTTGTTAGGCGGCCAAAACACTAGAGTCTCCTGAAATCTCAACATAAATTTTTGCTTCCGACCTTCATGATACTTTCAAGTAATGAGCAGTACACCAATCAAACTTGGATGCCCAAGTTTCTTCTCCTAGGTTGAAGCATTCGTTTGCAGTAACAGTTTGAATTTTTAGGTTTCACTCTGTTTTCTCCTATATTGACAAGTGCAGTTCGAACTCTATATCAAACACGGTTTGTGCTAGCTTCTTGAAACTTGACACAATACATTAGTTCTACGTTCTTTCTCTAAGGTTTGTTTCCTCTTGATGTAGCCTAAAGCAGGGACTGGCGAATAACACATATATTGGTAGGGGTTGCCAAACTTCCAAAAAAAAGAGTCTCCTGAAATCTCAACATAAATTTTTGCTTCCGACCTTCATGATACTTTCATGTAATGAGCAGTACACCAATCAAACTTGGATGCCCAAGTTTCGTTCTCCTAGTTTGAAGCATTCGTTTGAAGTAACAGTTTGAATTTTTAGGTTTCACTCTGTTTTCTCCTATATTGACAGATGCAGTTTGAACTCTATATCAAACACGGTTTGTGCTAGCTTCTTGAAACTTGACACAATACATTAGTTATACGTTCTTTCTCTAAGGTTTGTTTCCTCTTGATGTAGCCTATAGCATGGACTGGCGAATATCACTTATATTAAAAGGGGTTGCCAAATTTCCAAAACACTAGAGTCTCGTGAAATCTCAACATATATTTTTCATCCAATCTTCATGATACTTTCAAGTAATGATCAGTACACCAATCCCACTTGGATGCTCAAGTTTCATTCCTTTACGTTGAAGCATTCGTTTGCAGTAACAGTGGGAATTTTTAGGTTTCACTCAGTTTTCTCATATATTGACAGATGCAGTTAGAACTCTAAATCAAACACGGTTTGTGCTAGCTTCTTGAAACTTGACACAATACAGTAGTTCTACGTTCTATCTCTAAGGTTTGTTTCCTCTTGATGTAGCCTTAAACAGATACTGGTGAATGACACATTCAATGAAAGGCGTTGTTATGTTGCCAAAACACTAGAGTCTCCTGAAATCTTAACATAAATTTTTGCTTCCGACCTTCATGATACTTTCAAGTAATGAGCAGTACACCAATCAAACTTGGTTGCCCAAGTTTCGTTCTCCTAGGTTGAAGCATTCGTTTGCAGTAACAGTTTGAATTTTTAGGTTTCACTCTGTTTTCTCCTATATTGACAGATGCAGTTAGAACTCTAAATCAAACACGGTTTGTGCTAGCTTCTTGAAACTTGACACAATACAGTACTTCTACGTTCTATCTCTAAGGTTTGTTTCTTCTTGATGTAGCCTAAAGCAGGGACTGGCGAATAACACTTATATTGAAAGGGGTTGCCAAACTTCCAAAACACTAGAGTCTCCTGAAATTTCAACATATATTTTTTCATCCAATCTTCATGATACTTTCAAGTAATGATCAGTACACCAATCCCAATGGATGCTCAAGTTTCGTTCTTTTACGTTTAAGCAATCGTTTGCAGTAACAGTTTGAATTTTTAGGTTTCACTCTGTTTTCTCCTATATTGACAGATGCAGTTAGAACTCTAAATCAAACACGGTTTGTGCTAGCTTCTTGAAACGTGACACAATAATGTAGTTCTACGTTCTATCTCTAAGGATTGTTTCCTCTTGATGTAGCCTTAAGCAGATACTGGTGAATGACACATTCAATGAAAGGCGTTGTTAGGCGGCCAAAACACTAGAGTCTCCTGAAACCTCAACATAAATTTTTGCTTCCGACCTTCATGATACTTTCAAGTAATGAGCAGTACACCAATCAAACTTGCATGCCCAAGTTTCGTTCTCCTAGGTGAAGCATTCGTTTGCAGTAACAGTTTGAATTTTTAGGTTTCACTCTGTTTTCTCCTATATGGACAGATGCAGTTAGAACTCTAAATCAAACACGGTTTGTGCTAGCTTCTTGGAACATGACACAATACAGTAGTTCTACGTTCTGTCTCTAAGGTTTGTTTCCTCTTGATTCAGCCTAAAGCAGGGACTGGCGAATAACACTTATATTGAAAGGGGTTGCCAAACTTCCAAAACACTAGAGTCTCCTGAAATCTCAACATATATTTTTTCATCCAATCTTCATGATACTTTCAAGTAATGATCAGTACACCAATCCCATTTGGATGCTCAAGTTTTGATCTTTTACGTTGAAGCATTCGTTTGCAGTAACAGTTTGAATTTTTAGGTTTCATTCGGTTTTCTCCTATATTGACAGATGCAGTTAGAACTCTATATCAAACACGGTTTGTGGTAGCTTCTTGAAACTTGACACAATACATTAGTTCTACGTTCTATTTCTAAGGTTTGTTTCCTCTTGATGTATTCTAAAGCAGGGACTGGCGAATAACACCTATATTGGAAGGGGTTGCCAAACTTCCAAAACACAAGAGTCTCCTGAAATCTCAACATAAATTTTTGCTTCCGACCTTCATGATACTTTCAAGTAATGAGCAGTACACCAATCAAACTTGGATGCCCAAGTTTCGTTCTCCTAGGTTGAAGCATTCGTTTGAAGTAACAGTTTGAATTTTTAGGTTTCACTCTGTTTTCTCCTATATTGACAGATGCAGTTTGAACTCTATATCAAACACGGTTTGTGCTAGCTTCTTGAAACTTGACACAATACATTAGTAATACGTTCTGTCTCTAAGGTTTGTTTCCTCTTGATGTAGCCTATAGCAGGGACTGGCGAATATCACTTATATTGAAAGGGGTTGCCAAACTTCCAAAACACTAGAGTCTCCTGAAATCTCAACATATATTTTTCATCCAATCTTCATGATACTTTCAAGTAATGATCAGTTCACCAATCCCACTTGGATGCTCAAGTTTCGTTCCTTTACGTTGAAGCATTCGTTTGCAGTAATAGTGTGAATTTTTAGGTTTCACTCTGTTTTCTCCTATATTGACAGATGCAGTTAGAACTCTAAATCAAACACGGTTTGTGCTAGCTTCTTGAAACTTGACACAATACAGTAGTTCTACGTTCTATCTCTAAGGTTTGTTTCCTCTTGATGTAGCCTTAAGCAGATACTGGTGAATGACACATTCAATGAAAAGCTTTGTTAGGCTGCCGAAACACTAGAGTCTCCTGAAATCTCAACATAAATTTTTCCTTCCGACCTTTATGATACTTTCAAGTAATGAGCAGTACACCAATCAAACTTGGATGCCCAAGTTTCATTCTCCTACGTTGAAGCACACGTTTGAAGTAACAGTTTGAATTTTTAATTTTCACTCTGTTTTCTCCTATATTGACAGATGCAGTTTGAACTCTATATCCAACACGGTTTGTGCTAGCTTCTTGAAACTTGACACAATACATTAGTTCTACGTTCCATCTCTAAGGTTTGTTTCCTCTTGATGTAGCATAAAGCAGGGACTGGCGAATAACACTTAGATTGAAAGGGGTTGCCAAACTTCCAAAACACTAGAGTCTCCTGAAATCTCAACATATATTTTTTTATCCAATCTTCATGATGCTTTCAAGTAATGATCAGTACACCAATCCCACTTGGATGCTCAAGTTTCGTTCTTTTACGTTGAAACATTCGTTTGCAGTAACAGTGTGAATTTTTAGGTTTCACTCTGTTTTCTCCTATATTGACAGATGTAGTTAGAGCTCTAAAACAAACACGATTTGTGCTAGCTTCTTGAAATTTGACACAATACACTAGTTCTACGTTGTATCTCTAAGGTTTGTTTCCTCTTGATGTAGCCATAAGCAGATACTGGTGAATGACACATTCAATGAAAGGCGTTGTTAGGCTGCCAAAACACTAGAGTCTCCTGAAATCTCAACATAAATTTTTGCTTCCGACATTCATGATACTTTCAAGTAATGAGCAGTACACCAATCAAACTTGGAAGCCCAAGTTTCGTTCTCCTAGGTTGAAGCATTCGTTTTCAGTAACAGTTTGAGTTTTTAGCTTTCACTCTGTTTTCTACTATATTGACAGATGTGTTCGAACTCTAAATCAAACACGGTTTGTGATAGCTTCTTGAAACTTGACACAATACATTAGTTCTACGTCCTATCTCTAAGGTTTGTTTCTTCTTGATGTAGCCTAAAGCAGGGACTGGCGAATAACACTTATATTGAAAGGGGTTGCCAAAATTCCAAAACACTAGAGTCTCCTGAAATCTCAACATATATTTTTTCATCCAATCTTCATGATACTTTCAAGTAATGATCAGTACACCAATCCCAATGGATGCTCAAGTTTCGTTCTTTTACGTTTAAGCAATCGTTTGCAGTAACAGTTTGAATTTTTAGGTTTCACTCTGTTTTCTCCTATATTGACAGATGCAGTTAGAACTCTAAATCAAACACGGTTTGTGCTAGCTTCTTGAAACGTGACACAATAATGTAGTTCTACGTTCTATCTCTAAGGATTGTTTCCTCTTGATGTAGCCTTAAGCAGATACTGGTGAATGACACATTCAATGAAAGGCGTTGTTAGGCGGCCAAAACACTAGAGTCTCCTGAAATCTCAACATAAATTTTTGCTTCCGACCTTCATGATACTTTCAAGTAATGAGCAGTACACCAATCAAACTTGGATGCCCAAGTTTCTTCTCCTAGGTTGAAGCATTCGTTTGCAGTAACAGTTTGAATTTTTAGGTTTCACTCTGTTTTCTCCTATATTGACAAGTGCAGTTCGAACTCTATATCAAACACGGTTTGTGCTAGCTTCTTGAAACTTGACACAATACATTAGTTCTACGTTCTTTCTCTAAGGTTTGTTTCCTCTTGATGTAGCCTAAAGCAGGTACTGGCGAATAACACATATATTGGTAGGGGTTGCCAAACTTCCAAAAAAAAGAGTCTCCTGAAATCTCAACATAAATTTTTGCTTCCGACCTTCATGATACTTTCATGTAATGAGCAGTACACCAATCGAACTTGGATGCCCAAGTTTCGTTCTCCTAGTTTGAAGCATTCGTTTGAAGTAACAGTTTGAATTTTTAGGTTTCACTCTGTTTTCTCCTATATTGACAGATGCAGTTTGAACTCTATATCAAACACGGTTTGTGCTAGCTTCTTGAAACTTGACACAATACATTAGTTATACGTTCTTTCTCTAAGGTTTGTTTCCTCTTGATGTAGCCTATAGCATGGACTGGCGAATATCACTTATATTAAAAGGGGTTGCCAAACTTCCAAAACACTAGAGTCTCGTGAAATCTCAACATATATTTTTTCATCCAATCTTCATGATGCTTTCAAGTAATGATCAGTACACCAATCCCACTTGGATGCTCAAGTTTCGTTCTTTTACGTTGAAACATTCGTTTGCATTAACAGTGTGAATTTTTAGGTTTCACTCTGTTTTCTCCTATATTGACAGATGTAGTTAGAGCTCTAAAACAAACACGGTTTGTGCTAGCTTCTTGAAATTTGACACAATACACTAGTTCTACGTTGTATCTCTAAGGTTTGTTTCCTCTT
Source organism: Callospermophilus lateralis (assembly GCF_048772815.1). Taxonomy (NCBI): domain Eukaryota; kingdom Metazoa; phylum Chordata; class Mammalia; order Rodentia; family Sciuridae; genus Callospermophilus; species Callospermophilus lateralis. The sequence continues at coordinate 54,703 of NW_027515250.1, read as the reverse complement.
GATGTAGCCATAAGCAGATACTGGTGAATGACACATTCAATGAAAGGCGTTGTTAGGCTGCCAAAACACTAGAGTCTCCTGAAATCTCAACATAAATTTTTGCTTCCGACATTCATGATACTTTCAAGTAATGAGCAGTACACCAATCAAACTTGGAAGCCCAAGTTTCGTTCTCCTAGGTTGAAGCATTCGTTTTCAGTAACAGTTTGAGTTTTTAGGTTTCACTCTGTTTTCTACTATATTGACAGATGTGTTCGAACTCTAAATCAAACACGGTTTGTGCTAGCTTCTTGAAACTTGACACAATACATTAGTTCTACGTTCTATCTCTAAGGTTTGTTTCTTCTTGATGTAGCCTAAAGCAGGGACTCGTAATAACACTTATATTGAAAGGGGTTGCCAAAATTCCAAAACACTAGAGTCTCCTGAAATCTCAACATATATTTTTTCATCCAATCTTCATGATACTTTCAAGTAATGATCAGTACACAAATCCCACTTGGATGCTCAAGTTTCGTTTTTTTACATTCGAGCATTCGTTTGCAGTAACAGTGTGAATTTTTAGGTTTCACTCTGTTTTCTCCTATATTGACAGATGCAGTTAGAACTCTAAATCAAACACGGTTTGTGCTAGCTTCTTGAAACTTGACACAATACAGTAGTTCTACGTTCTATCTCTAAGGTTTGTTACCTCTTGATGTAGCCTTAAGCATATACTGGTGAATGACACATTCAATGAAAGGCGTTGTTAGGCTGCCAAAACACTAGAGTCTCCTGAAATCTCAACATAAATTTTTGCTTCCGAACTTCATGATACTTTCAAGTAATGAGCAGTACACCAATCAAACTTGGATGCCCACGTTTCTTCTCCTAGGTTGAAGCATTCGATTGCAGTAACAGTTTGAATTTTTAGGTTTCACTCTGTTTTCTCCTGTATTGACAATTGCAGTTCGAACTCTATATCAAACACGGTTTGTGCTAGCTTCTTGAAACTTGACACAATACATTAGTTCTACGTTCTATCTCTAAGGTTTGTTTCCTCTTGATGTAGCCTAAAGCAGGGACTGGCGAATATCACTTATATTAAAAGGGGTTGCCAAACTTCCAAAACACTAGAGTTTCCTGAAATCTCAACATATATTTTTCATCTAATCTTCATGATACTTTCAAGTAATGATCAGTACACCAATCCCACTTGGATGCTCAAGTTTCGTTCCTTTACGTTGAAGCATTCGTTTGCAGTAATAGTGTGAATTTTTAGGTTTCACTCTGTTTTCTCCTATATTGACAGATGCAGTTAGAACTCTAAATCAAACACGGTTTGTGCTAGCTTCTTGAAACGTGACACAATACAGTAGTTCTACGTTCTATCTCTAAGGTTTGTTTCCTCTTGATGTAGCCTTAAGCAGATACTGGTGAATGACACATTCAATGAAAGGCATTGTTAGGCTGCCAAAACACTAGAGTCTCCTGAAATCTCAACATAAATTTTTCCTTCCGATCTTTATGATACTTTCAAGAAATGAGCAGTACACCAATCAAACTTGGATGCCCAAGTTTCGTTCTCCTAGGTTGAAGCACACGTTTGAAGTAACAGTTTGAATTTTTAATTTTCACTCTGTTTTCTCCTATATTGACAGATGCAGTTTGAACTCTATATCAAACACGGTTTGTGCTAGCTTCTTGAAACTTGACACAATACATTAGTTCTACGTTCCATCTCTAAGGTTTGTTTCCTCTTGATGTAGCCTAAAGCAGGGACTGGCGAATAACACTTATATTGAAAGGGGTTCCCAAACTTCCAAAACACTAGAGTCTCCTGAAATCTCAACATATATTTTTTCATCCAATCTTCATGATGCTTTCAAGTAATGATCAGTACACCAATCCCACTTGGATGCTCAAGTTTCGTTCTTTTACGTTGAAATATTCGTTTGCAGTAACAGTGTGAATTTTTAGGTTTCACTCTGTTTTCTCCTATATTGACAGATGTAGTTAGAGCTCTAAAACAAACACGGTTTGTGCTAGCTTCTTGAAATTTGACACAATACACTAGTTCTACGTTGTATCTCTAAGGTTTGTTTCCTTTTGATGTAGCCATAAGCAGATACTGGTGAATGACACATTCAATGAAAGCCGTTGTTAGGCTGCCAAAACACTAGAGTCTCCTGAAATCTCAACATAAATTTTTGCTTCCGACATTCATGATACTTTCAAGTAATGAGCAGTACACCAATCAAACTTGGAAGCCCAAGTTTCGTTCTCCTAGGTTGAAGCATTCGTTTTCAGTAACAGTTTGAGTTTTTAGGTTTCACTCTGTTTTCTACTATATTGACAGATGTGTTCGAACTCTAAATCAAACACGGTTTGTGCTAGCTTCTTGAAACTTGACACAATACATTAGTTCTACGTTCTATCTCTAAGGTTTGTTTCTTCTTGATGTAGCCTAAAGCAGGGACTCGTAATAACACTTATATTGAAAGGGGTTGCCAAAATTCCAAAACACTAGAGTCTCCTGAAATCTCAACATATATTTTTTCATCCAATCTTCATGATACTTTCAAGTAATGATCAGTACACAAATCCCACTTGGATGCTCAAGTTTCGTTTTTTTACATTCGAGCATTCGTTTGCAGTAACAGTGTGAATTTTTAGGTTTCACTCTGTTTTCTCCTATATTGACAGATGCAGTTAGAACTCTAAATCAAACACGGTTTGTGCTAGCTTCTTGAAACTTGACACAATACAGTAGTTCTACGTTCTATCTCTAAGGTTTGTTACCTCTTGATGTAGCCTTAAGCATATACTGGTGAATGACACATTCAATGAAAGGCGTTGTTAGGCTGCCAAAACACTAGAGTCTCCTGAAATCTCAACAAAAATTTTTGCTTCCGAACTTCATGATACTTTCAAGTAATGAGCAGTACACCAATCAAACTTGGATGCCCACGTTTCTTCTCCTAGGTTGAAGCATTCGATTGCAGTAACAGTTTGAATTTTTAGGTTTCACTCTGTTTTCTCCTGTATTGACAATTGCAGTTCGAACTCTATATCAAACACGGTTTGTGCTAGCTTCTTGAAACTTGACACAATACATTAGTTCTACGTTCTATCTCTAAGGTTTGTTTCCTCTTGATGTAGCCTAAAGCAGGGACTGGCGAATATCACTTATATTAAAAGGGGTTGCCAAACTTCCAAAACACTAGAGTTTCCTGAAATCTCAACATATATTTTTCATCCAATCTTCATGATACTTTCAAGTAATGATCAGTACACCAATCCCACTTGGATGCTCAAGTTTCGTTCCTTTACGTTGAAGCATTTGTTTGCAGTAACAGTGGGAATTTTTTGGTTTCACTCAGTTTTCTCATATATTGACAGATGCAGTTAGAACTCTAAATCAAACACGGTTTGTGCTAGCTTCTTGAAACGTGACACAATACAGTAGTTCTACGTTCTATCTCTAAGGTTTGTTTCCTCTTGATGTAGCCTTAAGCAGATACTGGTGAATGACACATTCAATGAAAGGCATTGTTAGGCTGCCAAAACACTAGAGTCTCCTGAAATCTCAACATAAATTTTTCCTTCCGATCTTTATGATACTTTCAAGAAATGAGCAGTACACCAATCAAACTTGGATGCCCAAGTTTCGTTCTCCTAGGTTGAAGCACACGTTTGAAGTAACAGTTTGAATTTTTAATTTTCACTCTGTTTTCTCCTATATTGACAGATGCAGTTTGAACTCTATATCAAACACGGTTTGTGCTAGCTTCTTGAAACTTGACACAATACATTAGTTCTACGTTCCATCTCTAAGGTTTGTTTCCTCTTGATGTAGCCTAAAGCAGGGACTGGCGAATAACACTTATATTGAAAGGGGTTCCCAAACTTCCAAAACACTAGAGTCTCCTGAAATCTCAACATATATTTTTTCATCCAATCTTCATGATGCTTTCAAGTAATGATCAGTACACCAATCCCACTTGGATGCTCAAGTTTCGTTCTTTTACGTTGAAATATTCGTTTGCAGTAACAGTGTGAATTTTTAGGTTTCACTCTGTTTTCTCCTATATTGACAGATGTAGTTAGAGCTCTAAAACAAACACGGTTTGTGCTAGCTTCTTGAAATTTGACACAATACACTAGTTCTACGTTGTATCTCTAAGGTTTGTTTCCTTTTGATGTAGCCATAAGCAGATACTGGTGAATGACACATTCAATGAAAGCCGTTGTTAGGCTGCCAAAACACTAGAGTCTCCTGAAATCTCAACATAAATTTTTGCTTCCGACATTCATGATACTTTCAAGTAATGAGCAGTACACCAATCAAACTTGGAAGCCCAAGTTTCGTTCTCCTAGGTTGAAGCATTCGTTTTCAGTAACAGTTTGAGTTTTTAGGTTTCACTCTGTTTTCTACTATATTGACAGATGTGTTCGAACTCTAAATCAAACACGGTTTGTGCTAGCTTCTTGAAACTTGACACAATACATTAGTTCTACGTTCTATCTCTAAGGTTTGTTTCTTCTTGATGTAGCCTAAAGCAGGGACTCGTAATAACACTTATATTGAAAGGGGTTGCCAAAATTCCAAAACACTAGAGTCTCCTGAAATCTCAACATATATTTTTTCATCCAATCTTCATGATACTTTCAAGTAATGATCAGTACACCAATCCCACTTGGATGCTCAAGTTTCGTTCCTTTACGTTGAAGCATTTGTTTGCAGTAACAGTGGGAATTTTTTGGTTTCACTCAGTTTTCTCATATATTGACAGATGCAGTTAGAACTCTAAATCAAACACGGTTTGTGCTAGCTTCTTGAAACGTTACACAATAATCTAGTTCTACGTTCTATCTCTAAGGTTTGTTTCCTCTTGATGTAGCCTTAAGCAGATACTGGTGAATGACACATTCAATGAAAGGCGTTGTTAGGCGGCCAAAACACTAGAGTCTCCTGAAATCTCAACATAAATTTTGGCTTCTGACCTTCATGATACTTTCAAGTAATGAGCAGTACACCAATCAAACTTGGATGCCCACGTTTCGTTCTCCTAGTTTGAAGCATTCGTTTGCAGTAACAGTTTGAATTTTTAGGTTTCACTCTGTTTTCTCCTATATGGACAGATGCAGTTAGAACTCTAAATCAAACACGGTTTGTGCTAGCTTCTTGAAACGTGACACAATAATGTAGTTCTACGTTCTATCTCTAAGGTTTGTTTCCTCTTGATGTAGCCTAAAGCAGGGACTGGCGAATAACACTTATATTGAAAGGGGTTGCCAAACTTCCAAAACACTAGAGTCTCCTGAAATCTCAACATATATTTTTTCATCCAATCTTCATGAAACTTTCAAGTAATGATCAGTACACCAATTCCACTTGGATGCTCAAGTTTCGTTCTTTTACGGTCGAGCATTCGTTTGCAGTAACAGTGTGAATTTTTAGGTTTCACTCTCTTTTATCCTATAGTGAAGATGCATTTAGAACTCTAAATCAAACACGGTTTGTGCTAGCATCTTGAAACTTGACACAATAATGTAGTTCTACGTTCTATCTCTAAGGTTTGTTTCCTCCTGATGTAGCCTTAAACAGATACTGGTGAATGACACATTCAATGAAAGGCGTTGTTAGGTTGCCAAAACACTAGAGTCTCCTGAAATCTTAACATAAATTTTTGCTTCCGACCTTCATGATACTTTCAAGTAATGAGCAGTACAACAATCAAACTTGGATGCCCAAGTTTCTTCTCCTAGGTTGAAGCATTCGTTTGCAGTAACAGTTTGAATTTTTAGGTTTCACTCTGTTTTCTCCTATATTGAAAAGTGCAGTTCGAACTCTATATCAAACACGGTTTGTGCTAGCTTCTTGAAACTTGACACAATACATTAGTTCTACGTTCTATCACTAAGGTTGTTTCCTCTTGATGTAGCCTAAAGCAGGAACTGGCGAATAACACTTATATTGAAAGGGGTTGCCAAACTTCCAAAACACTAGAGTCTCCTGAATTCTCAACATATATTTTTTCATCCAATCTTCATGATACTTTCACGTAATGATCAGTACACCAATCCCACTTGGATGCTCAAGTTTCGTTCTTTTACGTTGAAACATTCGTTTGCAGTAACAGTGTGAATTTTTAGGTTTCACTCTGTTTTCTCCTATATTGACAGATGCAGTTAGAACTCAAAATCAAACACGGTTTCTGCTAGCTTCTTGAAACTTGACACAATACACTAGTTCTACGTTGTATCTCTAAGGTTTGTTTCCTCTTGATGTAGCCTTAAGCAGATACTGGTGAATGACACATTCAATGAACGGCGTTTTTAGGCGGCCAAAACACTAGATTCTCCTGAAATCTCAACATAAATTTTTGCTTCCGACCTTCATGATACTCTCAAGTAATGAGCAGTACACCAATCAAACTGGGAAGCCCAAGTTTCGTTCTCCTAGGTTGAAGCATACGTTTTCAGTAACAGTTTGAATTTTTAGGTTTCACTCTGTTTTCTCCTATATTGACAGATGCAGTTAGAAGTCTAAATCAAACACGGTTTGTGCTAGCTTCTTGAAACTTGACACAATATATTAGTTCTACGTTCTATCTCTAAGGTTTGTTTCTTCTTGATGTAGCCTAAAGCAGGGATTGGCGAATAACACTTATATTGAAAGGGGTTGCCAAACTTCCAAAACACTAGAGTCTCCTGAAATCTCAACATATATTTTTTCATCCAATCTTCATGATACTTTCAAGTAATGATCAGTACACCAATCTCACTTGGATGCTCAAGTTTCGTTCTTTTACGTTGAAGCATTCGTTTGCAGTAACAGTTTGAATTTTTAGGTTTTACTCTGTTTTCTCCTATATTGACAGATGCAGTTAGAACTCTAAATCAAACACGGTTTGTGCTAGCTTCTTGAAACGTGACACAATAATCTAGTTCTACGTTCTATCTCTAAGGTTTGTTTCCTCAAGATGTAGCCTTAAGCAGATACTGGTGAATGACACATTCAATGAAAGGCGTTGTTAGGCGGCCAAAACACTAGAGTCTCCTGAAATCTCAACATAAATTTTGGCTTCTGACCTTCATGATTCTTTCAAGTAATGAGCAGTACACCAATCAAACTTGGATGCCCACGTTTCGTTCTCCTAGGTTGAAGCATACGTTTTCAGTAACAGTTTGAATTTTTAGATTTCACTCTCTTTTCTACTATATTGACAGATGCGTTCGAACTCTAAATCAAACACAGTTTGTGCTAGCTTCTTGAAACTTGACACAATACATTAGTTCTACGTTCTATCTCTAAGGTTTGTTTCTTCTTGATGTAGCCTAAAGCAGGGACTGGTGAATAACACTTACATTGAAAGGGGTTGCCAAACATCCAAAACCCTACAGTCTCCTGAAATCTCAACATATATTTTTTAGTCCAATCTTCATGATACTTTCAAGTAATGATCAGTACACCAATCCCACTTGGATGCTCACGTTTCGTTCTTTTACGTTCGAGCATTCGTTTGCAGTAACAGTGTGAATTTTTAGGTTTCACTCTGTTTTCTCCTATATTGACAGATGCAGTTAGCACTCTAAATCAAACACGGTTTGTGCTAGCTTCTTGAAACTTGACACAATACAGTAGTTCTACGTTCTATCTCTAAGGTTTGTTTCCTCTTGATGTAGCCTTAAACAGATACTTGTGAATGACACATTCAATGAAAGGCGTTGTTAGGTTGCCAAAACACTAGAGTCTCCTGAAATCTTAACATAAATTTTTGCTTCCGACCTTCATGATACTTTCAAGTAATGAGCAGTACACCAATCAAACTTGGTTGCCCAAGTTTCGTTCTCCTTGGTTGAAGAATTCTTTTGCAGTAACAGTTTGAATTTTTAGGTTTCACTCTGTTTCTCCTATATTGACAGATGCAGTTAGAACTCTAAATCAAACACAGTTTGTGCTAGCTTCTTGAAACCTGACACAATACATTAGTTCTACGTTCTATCTCTAAGGTTTGTTTCCTCTTGATGTAGCCTTAAGCAGATACTGGTGAATGACACATTCAATGAAAAGCGTTGTTAGGCTGCCAAAACACCAGAGTCTCCTGAAATCTCATCATAAATTTTTGCTTCCGACCTTCATGATACTTTCAAGTAATGATCAGTACACCAATCAAACTTGGATGCAAAAGTTTCGTTCTCCTAGGTTGAAGCATTTCTTTGCCGTAACAGTTTGAATATTTAGGTTTCACTCTGTTTTCTACTATATTGACAGATGCGTTCGAACTCTATATCAAACACGGTTTGTGCTAGCTTCTTGAAACTTGACACAATTCATTAGTTCTACGTTCTATCTCTAAGGTTTGTTTCCTCTTGATGTAGCCTAAAGCAGGGACTGGAGAATAACACTTATATTGAAAGGGGTTGCCAAACTTCCAAAACACTAGAGTCTCCTGAAATCTCAACATATATTTTTTCATCCAATCTTCATGATACATTCAAGTAATGATCAGTACACCAATCCCACTTGGATGCTCAAGTTTCTTTCTTTTACGTTGAAGCATTCGTTTGCAGTAAGAGTTTTAATTTTTAGGTTTCACTCTGTTTTCTCCTATATTGACAGATGCCGTTCGAACTCTAAATCAAACACGGTTTGTGCTAGCTTCTTGAAACTTGACACAATACATTAGTTCTACATTCTATCTCTAAGGTTTGTTTCCTCTTGATGTAGCCTAAAGCAGGGACTGGAGAATAACACTTATATTGAAAGGGGTTGCCAAACTTCCAAAACACTAGAGTCTCCTGAAATCTCAACATATATTTTTTCATCCAATCTTCATGATACTTTCAAGTAATGAGCAGTACACAAATCAAACTTGGATGCCCATGTTTCGTTCTCCTAGGTTGAAGCATTCGATTGCAGTAACAGTTTGAATTTTTAGGTTTCACTCTATTTTCTCCTATATTGACTGATGCAGTTCGAACTCTATGTCAAACACGGTTTGTGCTATCTTCTTGAAACTTGACACATTACATTAGTTCTAAGTTCTATCTCTAAGGTTTGTTTCCTCTTGATGTAGCCTAAAGCAGGGACAGGCGAATAACACTTATATTGAAAGGGGTTGCCAAACTTCCAAAACACTAGAGTCTCCTGAAATCTCAACGTATATTTTTTCATCCAATCTTCATGATACTTTCAAGTAATGATCAGTACACCAATCCCACTTGGATGCTCAAGTTTCGTTCTTTTACGTTGAAGCATTCCTTTGCAGTAACAGTGTGAATTTTTAGGTTTCACTGTGTTTTCTCCTATATTGACAGATGCAGTTAAAACTCTAAATCAAACACGGTTTGTGCTAGCTTCTTGAAACTTGACACAATACAGTAGTTCTACGTTCTATCTCTAAGGTTTGTTTCCTCTTGATGTAGCCTTAAGCAGATACTGGTGAATGACACATTCAATGAAAGGCGTTGTTAGGCTGCCAAAACACTAGAGTCTCCTGAAATCTCAACATAAATTTTTGCTTCTGACCTTCATGATACTTTCAGGTAATGAGAAGTACACCAATCAAACTTGGATGCCCAAGTTTCGTTCTCCTAGGTTGAAGCATTCGTTTGCAGTAACAGTTTGAATTTTTTGGTTTCACTCTGTTTTCTACTATATTGACAGATGCGTTCGAACTCTAAATCAAACACGGTTTGTGCTAGCTTCTTGAAACTTGACACAATACATTACTTCTACGTTCTATCTCTAAGGTTTGTTTTTTCTTGACGTAGCCTAAAGCAGGGACTGGCGAATAACACTTATATTGAAAGGGGTTGCCAAACTTCCAAAACACTAGAGTCTTCTGAAATCTCAACATATATTTTTTCATCCAATCTTTATGATACTTTCAAGTAAGGATCAGTACACCAATCCCACTTGGATGCTCAAGTTTCGTTCTTTTACGTTGAAGCATTCTTTTGCAGTAACAGTTTGAATTTTTAGGTTTCACTCTGTTTTCTCCTATGTTGACAGATGCCGTTAGAACTCTAAATCAAACACGGTTTGTGGTAGCTTCTTAAAACTTGACTCAATACACTAGTTCTATGTTGTATCTCTTAGGTTTGTTTACTCTTGATGTAGCCTAAAGCAGGGACTGGAGAATAACACTTATATTGAAAGGGGTTGCCAAACTTCCAAAACACTAGAGTCTCCTGAAATCTCAACATATATTTTTTCATCCAGTCTTCATGATACGTTCAAGTAATGATCAGTACACCAATCCCACTTGGATGCTCAAGTTTCGTTCTTTTACGTTGAAGCATTCGTTTGCAGTAACAGTTTGAATTTTTAGTTTTCACTCTGTTTTCTCCTATATTGACAGATGCAGTTCAAACTCTAAATCAAACACGGTTTGTGCTAGCTTCTTGAAACTTGACACAATACAATTGTTCTACGTTCTATCACTAAGGTTTTTTCCTCTTGATGTAGCCTAAAGCAGGGACTGGCGAATAACACTTATATTGAAAGGGGTTGCCAAACTTCCAAAACACTAGAGTCTCCTTAAATCTCAACATATATTTTTTCATCCAATCTTCATGATACTTTCAAGTAATGATCAGTACACCAATCCCACTTGGTTGCTCAAGTTTCGTTCTTTTACGTTGAAGCATTCGTTTGCAGTAACAGTTTGAATTTTTAGGTTTCACTCTGTTTTCTCCTATATTGACAGATGCAGTTAGAACTCTAAATCAAGCACGGTTTGTGGTAGCTTCTTGAAACTTGACACAATACACTAGTTCTATGTTCTATCTATTAGGTTTGTTTCCTCCTGATGTAGCCTAAAGCAGGTACTGGCGAATAACACTTATATTGAAAGGGTTTGCCAAACTTCCAAAACACTAGAGTCTCCTGAAATCTCAACATATATTTTTTCATCCAATCTTCATGATACTTTCAAGTAATGAGCAGTACACCAATCACACTTGGATGCCCATGTTTCGTTCTCCTAGGTTGAAGCATTCGTTTGCAGTAACAGTTTGAATTTTTAGGTTTCACTCTGTTTTCTCCTATATTGACAGATGCCGTTCGAACTCTAAATCAAACACGGTTTGTACTAGCTTCTTGAAACTTGACACAATACATTAGTTCTACGTTCTATCTCTAAGGTTTGATTCCTCTTGATGTAGCCTAAAGCAGGGACTGGCGAATAACACTTTTATTGAAAGGGGTTGCCAAACTTCCAAAACACTAGAGTCTCCTGAAAATTCAACATATATTTTTTCATCCAATCTTCATGATACTTTCAAGTAATGATAAGTACACGAATCCCACTTGGTTGCTCATGTTTCGTTCTTTTACGTTGAAGCAGTCATTTGCAGTAACAGTTTGAATTTTTAGGTTTCACTCTGTTTTCTCCTATATTGACAGATGCAGTTAGAACTCTAAATCAAACACGGTTTGTGGTAGCTTCTTGAAACTTGACACAATACTGTAGTTCTACGTTCTATCTCTAAGGTTTGTTTCCTCTTGATGTAGCCTTAAGCAGATACTGGTGAATGACACATTCAATGAAAGGTGTTGTTAGGCTGCCAAATCACTAGATTCTCCTGAAATCTCAACATAAATTTTAGCTTCCGACCTTCATGATACTTTCAAGTAATGAGCAGTACAGCAATCAAACTTGGATGCCCAAGTTTCGTTCTCCTAGGTTGAAGCATTCGTTTGCAGTAACAGTTTGAATTTTTAGGTTTCTCTCTGTTTTCTCCTATATTGACAGATGCAGTTCGAACTCTATAACAAACACGGTTTGTGCTAGCTTCTTGAAACTTGACACAATGCATTTGTTCTACGTTCTATCTCTAAGGATTGTTTCCTCTTGATGTAGCCTAAAGCAGGGACTGGCGAATTACACTTATATTGAAAGGGGTTGCCAAACTTCCAAAACACTAGAGTCTCCTGAAATCTCAACACATATTTTTTCATCCAATCTTCATGATACTTTCAAGTAATGAGAAGTATACCAATCAAACTTGGATGCCCATGTTTCGTTCTCCTAGGTTGAAGCATTTGTTTGCAGTAACAGTTTGAATTTTTTGGTTTCACTCTCTTTTCTCCTATATTGACAGATGCAGTTCAAACTCTAAATCAAACACGGTTTGTGCTAGCTTCTTGAAACTTGACACAATACATTAGTTCTACGTTCTATCTCTATGGTTTGTTTCCTCTTGATGTAGCCTAAATCAGAGACAGGTTAATAACACTTATATTGAAAGGGGTTGCCAAACACCAAAACACTAGAATCTCCTGAAATCTCAACATATATTTTGTCATCCAATCTTCATGATACTTTCAAGTAATGATCAGTACACCAATCCCAATTGGATGCTCAAGTTTCGTTCTTTTACTTTAAAGCATTCGTTTGCAGTAACAGTGTGAATTTTGAGGTTTCAATCTGTTTTCTCCTATATTGACAGATGCAGTTAAAACTCTAAATCAAACACGGTTTGTGCTAGCTTCTTGAAACTTGACACAATACAGTAGTTCTATGTTCTATCTCTAAGGTTTATTTTTTCTTGATGTAGCCTTAAGCAGATACTGGTGAATGACACATTCAATGAAAGGCGTTGTTAGGCGGCCAAAACACTAGAGTCTCCTGAAATCTCAACATAAATTTTTGCTTCCGACCTTCATGATACTTTCAAGTAATGAGAAGTACACCAATCAAACTTGGATGTTCAAGTTTCGTTCTCCTAGGTTGAAGCATTCATTTGCAGTAACAGTTTGAATTTTTAGGTTTCACTCTGTTTTCTACTATATTGACAGAAGTGTTCGAACTCTAAATCAAACACGGTTTGTGCTAGCTTCTTGAAATTTGACACAATATATTAGTTCTACGTTCTATCTCTAAGGTTTGTTTCCTCTTGATGTAGCCTAAAGCAGGGACTGGCGAATAACACTTATTTTGAAAGGGGTTGCCAAACTTCCAAATCACTAAAGTCTCCTGAAATCTCAACATATATATTTTTATCCAATCTTCACGATACTTTCAAGTAATGATCAGTACACCAATCCCACTTGGATGCTCAAGTTTTGTTCTTTTACGTTGAAGCATTCGATTGCAGTAACAGTGTGAATTTTTAGGTTTCACTCTGTTTTCTCCTATATTGTCTGATGCAGTTAAAACTCTAAATCAAACACGGTTTGTGCTAGCTTCTTGAAACTTGACACAATACAGTAGTTCTACGTTCTATCTCTAAGGTTTGTTTCCTCTTGATGTAGCCTTAAGCAGATACTGGTGAATGACACATTCAATGAAAGGCATTGTTAGGCGGCCAAAACTCTAGAGTCTCCTGAAATCTCAACATAAATTTTTGCTTCCGACCTTCATGATACTTTCAAGTAATGAGCAATACACCAATCAAACTTGGATGCCCAAGTTTCGTTCTCCTAGTTTGAAGCATTCATTTGCAGTAACAGTTTGAATTTTTAGGTTTCACTCTGTTTTCTACTATGTTGACAGATGCGTTCGAACTCTAAATCAAACACGGTTTGTGCTAGCTTCTTGAAACTTGACACAATACATTAGTTCTACGTTCTATCTCTAAGGATTGTTTCCTCTTGATGTAGCCTAAAGCAGGGACTGGCGAATAACACTTATATTGAAAGGGGTTGCCAAACTTCCAAAACTCTATAGTCTCCTGAAATCTCAAAATATATTTTTTCACCCAATCTTCATGATACTTTCAATAATGATCAGTACACCAGTCCCACTTGGATGCTCAAGTTTCGTTCTTTTACGTTGAAGCATTCGTTTGCAGTAACAGTTTGAATTTTTAGGTTTCACTCCGTTTTCTCCTATATTGACAGATGCAGTTAGCACTCTAAATCAAACACGGTTTGTGCTAGCTTCTTGAAACTTGACACAATACAGTAGTTCTACGTTCTATCTCTAAGGTTTGTTTCCTCTTGATGTAGCCTTAAGCAGATACTGGAGAATGACACATTCAATGAAAGGCGTTGTTAGGATGCCAAAACTCTAGAGTCTCCTGAAATCTCAACATAAATTTTTGCTTCCGACCTACATGATACTTTCAAGTAATGAGCAGTACACCAATCAATCTTGGGTGCCCAACTTTCGTTCTCCTAGGTTGAAGCATTCTTTTGCAGTAACAGTTTGAATTTTTAGGTTTCACTCTGTTTTCTACTATATTGACAGATGTTGTTCGAACTCTAAATCAAACATGGTTTGTGCTAGCTTCTTGAAACTTGACACAATACATTAGTTCTACGTTCTATCTCTAAGGTTTGTTTCCTCTTGATGTAGCCTAAAGCAGGGACTGGCGAATAACACTTATATTGAAAGGGGTTGCCAAACTTCCAAAACACTAGAGTCTCCTGAAATCTCAACATATATTTTTTCATCCAATCTTCATGATACTTTCAAGTAATGAGAATTACACCAATCAAGCTTGGATGCCCATGTTTCGTTCTCCTAGGATGAAGCATTTGTTTGCAGTAACAGTTTGAATTTTTTGGTTTCACTCTCTTTTCTCCTATATTGACAGATGCAGTTCAAACTCTAAATCACACACGGTTTGTGCCAGCTTCTTGAAACTTGACACAATACATTAGTTCTACGTTCTATCTCTAAGGTTTGTATCCTCTTGATGTAGCCTAAAGCAGGGACTGGTGAATAACACTTATATGGAAGTGGTTGTCAAACTTCCAAAACACTAGAGTCTCCTGAAATCTCAACATATATTTTTTCATCCAATTTTCATGATACTTACAAGTAATGATCAGTACACCAGTCCCACTTGGATGCTCAAGTTTCGTTCTTTTACGTTGAAGCATTCCTTTGCAGTAACAGTGTGAATTTTTATTTTTCACTCTGTTTTCTCCTATATTGACAGATGCAGTTAGAACTCTAAATCAAACACGGTTTGTGCTAGCTTCTTGAAACTTGACACAATACAGTAGTTCTACGTTCTATCTCTAAGGTTTGTTTCCTCTTGATGTAGCCTTAAGCATATACTGGTGAATGACACATTCAATGAAATGCGTTGTTAGGCTGCCAAAATACTAGAGTCTCCTGAAATCTCAACATAAATTTTTGCTTCCGACCTTCATGATACTTTCAAGTAATGAGAAGTACACCAATCAAACTTGGATGCTCAAGTTTCGTTATTTTACGTTGAAGCATTCGTTTGCATTAACAGTTTGAATTTTTAGATATCACTCTGTTTTCTCCTATATTGACAGATGCAGTTCGAACTCTATATCAAACACGGTTTGTGCTAGCTTCTTGAAACTTGACACAATACATTAGTTCTACGTTCTATCTCTAAGGTTTGTTTCCTCTTGATCTTGCCTAAAGCAGGGACTGTTGAATAACACTTATATTGAAAGGGGTTTCCAAACTTCCAAAACACTAGAGTCTCCTGAATTCTCAACATATATTTTTTCATCCAATCTTCATGATACTTTCAAGTAATGATCAGTACAGCAATCCCACTTGGATGCTCAAGTCTTTCTTTTACGTTGGAGCATTCGTTTGCAGTAACAGTTTGAATTTTTAGGTTTCACTCTGTTTTCTCCCATATTGACAGATGCAGTTAGAACTCTAAATCAAACACGGATTGTGCTAGCTTCTTGAAACTTGACACAATACAGTAGTTCTACGTTCTATCTCTAAGGTTTGTTTGCTCTTGATGTAGCCTTAAGCATATACTGGTGAATGACACATTCAATGAAATGCGTTGTTAGGCTGCCAAAATACTAGAGTCTCCTGAAATCTCAACATAAATTTTTGCTTCCGACCTTCATGATACTTTCAAGTAATGAGAAGTACACCAATCAAACTTGGATGCTCAAGTTTCGTTATTTTACGTTGAAGCATTCGTTTGCATTAACAGTTTGAATTTTTAGATATCACTCTGTTTTCTCCTATATTGACAGATGCAGTTCGAACTCTATATCAAACACGGTTTGTGCTAGCTTCTTGAAACTTGACACAATACATTAGTTCTACGTTCTATCTCTAAGGTTTGTTTCCTCTTGATCTTGCCTAAAGCAGGGACTGTTGAATAACACTTATATTGAAAGGGGTTTCCAAACTTCCAAAACACTAGAGTCTCCTGAATTCTCAACATATATTTTTTCATCCAATCTTCATGATACTTTCAAGTAATGATCAGTACAGCAATCCCACTTGGATGCTCAAGTCTTTCTTTTACGTTGGAGCATTCGTTTGCAGTAACAGTTTGAATTTTTAGGTTTCACTCTGTTTTCTCCCATATTGACAGATGCAGTTAGAACTCTAAATCAAACACGGATTGTGCTAGCTTCTTGAAACTTGACACAATACAGTAGTTCTACGTTCTATCTCTAAGGTTTGTTTCCTCTTGATGTAGCCTTAAGCAGATACTATTGAATGACACATTCAATGAAAGGCATTGTTAGGCTGCCAAAACACTAGGGTCTCCTGAAATCTCAGCATAAATTTTTGCTTCCGACCTTCATGATACTTTCAAGTAATGAGCAGTACACCAATCAAACTTGGATGCCCAAGTTTCGTTCTCCTAGGTTGAAGCATTCGTTTGCAGTAACAGTTTGAATTTTTAGGTTTCACTCTGTTTTCTACTATATTGACAGATGCGTTCGAACTCTAAATCAAACACGGTTTGTGCTAGCTTCTTGAAACTTGACACAATACATTAGTTCTACGTTCAATCTCTAAGGTTTGTTTCCTCTTGATGTAGCCTAAAGCAGGGACTGGCGAATAACACTTATATTGAAAGGGGTTGCCAAACTTCCAAAACACTAGAGTCTCCTGAAATCTCAACATATATTTTTTCATCCAATCTTCATGATACTTTCAAGTAATGATCAGTACACCAATCCCACTTGTATGCTCAAGTTTCGTTCTTTTACGTTGAAGCATTCGTTTGCAGTAACAGTTTGAATTTTTGGGATTCACTCTGTTTTCTACTATATTGACAGATGCCGTTCGAACTCTAAATCAAACACGGTTTGTGCTAGCTTCTTGAAACTTGACACAATACATTAATTCTATGTTCTATCTCTAAAGTTTGTTTCCTCTTGATGTAGCCTAAAGCTGGGACTGGTGAATAACACTTATATTGAAAGGGGTTGCCAAACTTCCAAAACACTAGAGTCTCCTGAAATCTGAACATATATTTTTTCATCCAATCTTCATGATACATTCAAGTAATGATCAGTACACCAATCCCACTTGGATGCTCAAGTTTCGTTCTTTTACGTTGAAGCATTCGTTTGCAGTAACAGTGTGAATATTTATGTTTCACTCTGTTTTCTCCTATATTGACAGATGCAGTTAGAACTCTAAATCAAACACGGTTTGTGGTAGCTTCTTAAAACTGACACAATACAGTAGTTCTACCTTCTATCTCTAAGGTTTGTTTCCTCTTGATGTAGCCTTAAGCAGATTCTGGTGAATGACACATTCAATGAAAGGCGTTGTTAGGCTGCCAAAACACTAGAGTCTCCTGAAATCTCAACATAAATTTTTGCTTCCGAGCTTCATGATTCTTTCAAGTAATGAGCAGTACACCAAGCAAATTTGGATGCCCAAGTTTCGTTCTCCTAGGTTGAAGCATTCGTTTGCAGTAACAGTTTGAATTTTTAGGTTTCACTCTGTTTTCTACTATATTGACAGATGCGTTCTAACTCTAAATCAAACACGGTTTGTGCTAGCTTCTTGAAACTTGACACAATACATTAGTTCTACGTTCTATCTCTAAGGTTTGTTTCCTCTTGATGTTGCCTAAAGCAGGGACTGGTGAATAACACTTATATTGAAAGACGTTGCCAAACTTCCAAAACACTAGAGTCTCCTGAATTCTCAACATATATTTTTTCAACCAATCTTCATGATACTTTCAAGTAATGATCAGTACACCAATCACACTTGGATGCTCAAGTTTTGTTCTTTTACGTTAGAGCATTCGTTTGCAGTAACAGTTTGAATTTTTAGGTTTCACTCTGTTTTCTCCTATATTGACAGATGCAGTTAGAACTCTAAATCAAACACGGTTTGTGCTAGTTTCTTGAAACTTGACACAATACAGTAGTTCTACGTTCTATCTCTAAGGTTTGTTTCCTCTTGATGTAGCCATAAGCAGATACTAGTGAATGACACATTCAATGAAAGGCGTTGTTAGGCTGCCAAAACACTAGAGTCTCCTGAAATCTCAACATAAATTTTTGCTTCTGACCTTCATGATACTTTCACGTAATGAGCAGTACACCAATCAAACTTGGATGCCCAAGTTTCGTTCTCATAGGTTGAAGCATTCGTTTGCAGTAACAGTTTGAATTTTTAGGTTTCACTCTGTTTTCTACTATATTGACAGATGCGTTCGAACTCTAAATCAAACACGGTTTGTGCTAGCTCCTTGAAATTTGAAACAATTCATTAGTTCTACGTTCTATCTCTAAGGTTTGTTTCCTCTTGATGTAGCCGAAAGCAGAGACTGGCGAATAACACTTATATTGAAAGGGGTTGCCACACTTCCAAAACACTAGAGTCTCCTGAAATCTCAACATATATTTTTTCATCCAATCTTCATGATACTTTCAAGTAATGAGCAGTACACCAATCAAACTTGGATGCCCAAGTTTCGTTCTCCTAGGTTGAAGCATTCGTTTGCAGTAACAGTTTGAATTTTTAGGTTTCACTCTGTTTTCTCCTATATTGACAGAATCCGTTCGAACTCTAAATCAAACACGGTTTCTGCTAGCTTCTTGAAACTTGACACAAAACATTAGTTCTACGTTCTATCTCTAAGGTTTGTTTCCTCTTGATGTAGCCTTAAGCAGATACTGGTGATTGACACATTCATTGAAAGGCGTTGTTAGGCTGCAAAACACTAGAATCTCCTGAAATCTCCACATAAATTTTTGCTCCGACCTTCAGGATACTTTCAAGTAATGAGCAGTACACCAATCAAACTTGGATGCCCAAGTTTCGTTCTCCTAGGTTGAAGCATTCCTTTGAAGTAACAGTTTGAATTTTTAGGTTTCACTCTGTTTTCTCCTATATTGACAAGTGCAGTTCGAACTCTATATCAAACACGGTTTGTGCTAGCTTCCTGAAACTTGACACAATATATTAGTTCTAAGTTCTGTCTCTAAGGTTTGTTTCCTCTTGATGTAGCCTAAAGCAGGGAATGGCGAATAACACTTATATTGAAAGGGATTTGAAAACTTCCAAAACACTAGAGTCTCCTAAAATCTCAACATATATTTTTTCATCCAATCTTCATGATACATTCAAGTAATGATCAGTACACCAATCCCACTTGGATGCTCAAGTTTCGTTCTTTTTCGTTGAAGCATTCGTTTGCAGTAACAGTGTGAATTTTTAGGTTTCACTCTGTTTTCTCCTATATTGACAGATGCAGTTAGAACTCTAAAACAAACACGGTTTGTGGTAGCTTCTTGAAACTTGACACAATACAGTAGTTCTACGTTCTATCTCTAAGGTTTGTTTCCTCTTGATGTAGCCTTAAGCAGATACTGGTGAATGACACATTCAATGAAAGGCGTTGTTAGGCTGCCAAAACACTAGAGTCTCCTGAAATCTCAACATAAATTTTTGCTTCCGACCTTCATGATTCTTTCAAGTAATGAGCAGTACACCAAGCAAACTTGGATGCCCAAGTTTCGTTCTCCTAGGTTGAAGCATTCTTTTGCAGTAACAGTTTGAATTTTTAGGTTTCACTCTGTTTTCTACTATATTGACAGATGCGTTCTAACTCTAAATCAAACACGGTTTGTGCTAGCTTCTTGAAACTTGACACAATACATTAGTTCTACGTTCTATCTCTAAGGTTTGTTTCCTCTTGATGTAGCATAAAGCAGGGACTGGCGAATAACACTTATATTGAAAGGGGTTGCCAAACTTCCAAAACACTAGAGTCTCCTGAAATCTCAACATATATTTTTTCATCCAAACTTCATGATACTTTCAAGTAATGATCAGTACACCAATCCCACTTGGTGCTCAAGTTTCGTTCTTTTACGTTGAAGCATTCGTTTGCAGTAACCGTTTGAATTTTTAGGTTTCACTCTGTTTTCTACTATATTGACAGATGCAGTTAGAACTCTAAATAAACCACGGTTTGTGGTAGCTTCTTGAAACTTGACACAATACACTAGTTCCACGTTCTATCTCTAAGGTTTGTTTCCTCTTGATGTAGCCTAAAGCAGGGACTGGCGAATAACACTTACATTGAAAGGGGTTGCCAAACTTCCAAAACACTAGAGTCTCCTGATATCTCAACATATATTTTTTCATCCAATCTTCATGATACTTTCAAGTAATGATCATTACACCAATCCCAGTTGGATGCTCAAGTTTTGTTCTTTTACGTTGAAGCATTCGTTTGCAGTAACAGTTTGAATTTTTAGGTTTCACTCTGTTTTCTCCGATATTGACAGATGCAGTTCAAACTCTAAATCAAACAGGTTTGTGCTAGCTTCTCGAAACTTGACACAATACGTTAGTTCTACGTTCTATCTCTAAGGTTTGTTTCCTCTTGATGTAGCCTAAAGCAGGTACTGGCAAATAACACTTATATTGAAAGTGGTTGCCAAACTTCCAAAACACTAGAGTCTCCTGAAATCTCAACATATATTTTTTCATCCAATCTTCATGATACTTTCAAGTAAAGATCAGTGCACCCATCCCACTTGGATGCTCAAGTTTCGTTCTTTTACATTGAAGCATTCGTTTGCAGCAACAGTGTGAATTTTTAGGTTTCACTCTGTTTTCTCCTATATTGAGATGCAGTTATGACTCTAAATCAAACACGGTTTTTGCTAGCTTCTTGAAACTTTACACAATACATTAGTTCTACGTTCTATCTCTAAGGTTTGTTTCCTCTTGATGTAGCCTTAAACAGATACTGGTGAATGACACATTCAATGAAAGGCGTTGTTAGGCTGCCAAAACACTAGAGTCTCCTGAAATCTCAACATAAATTTTTGCTTCCGACCTTCATGATACTTTCAAATAATGAGCAGTACACCAATCAAACGTGGATGCCCAAGTTTCGTTCTCCTAGGTCGAAGCAGTCGTTTGCAGTAGCAGTTTGAATTTTTAGGTTTCACTCTGTTTTCTCCTATATTGACAAGTGCAGTTCGAACTCTATATCAAACACGGTTTGTGCTAGCTTCTTGAAACATGACACAATACATTAGTTCTCCGTTCTATCTCTAAAGTTTGTTTCCTCTTGATGTAGCCTAAAGCAGGGACTGGCGAATAACACTTATATTGAAAGGAGTTGCCAAACTTCCAAAAACTAGAGTCTCCTGAAATCTCAACATAAATATTTGCTTCCGACCTTCATGATACTTTCAAGTAATGATCAGTACACCAATCCCACTTGGATGCTCAAGTTTCGTTCTTTTATGTTGAAGCATTCGTTTGCAGTAACAGTGTGAATGTATAGGTTTCACTCTGTTTTCTCCTATATTGACAGATACAGTTAGAACTCTAAATCAAACACGGTTTGTGCTAGCTTCTTGAAACTTGACACAATACAGTAGTTCTACGTTCTATCTCTAAGGTTTGTTTCCTCTTGATGTAGCCTTAAACAGATACTGGTGAATGACACATTCAATGAAAGGCGTTGTTAGGCGGCCAAAACCCTACAGTCTCCTGAAATCTCAACATAAATTTTTGCTTCCGACCTTCATGATACTTTCAAGTAATGAACAGTACACCCATTAAACTTGGATGCCCAAGTTTCGTTCTCCTAGGTTGAAGCATTCGTTTGCAGTAACAGTTTGAATTTTTAGTTTTCACTCTGTTTTCTACTATTTTGACAGATGCGTTCGAACTCTAAATCAAACACGGTTTGTGCTAGCTTCTTGAAACTTGACACAATACATTAGTTCTACGTTCTATCTCGAAGGTTTGTTTCCTCTTGATGTAGCCTAAAGCAGGGACTGGTGAATAACACTTATATTGAAAGGGGTTGCCAAACTTCCAAAACACTAGAGTCTCCTGAAGTCTCAACATATA
Organism: Callospermophilus lateralis; assembly: GCF_048772815.1. Classification (NCBI taxonomy): domain Eukaryota; kingdom Metazoa; phylum Chordata; class Mammalia; order Rodentia; family Sciuridae; genus Callospermophilus; species Callospermophilus lateralis. Next base: position 32,660 of record NW_027515250.1, on the reverse strand, counting down.
TTTTTTTATCCAATCTTCATGATACATTCAAGTAATGATCAGTACACCAATCCCACTTGCATTCTCAAGTTTCGTTCTTTTACGTTGAAGCATTCGTTTGCAGAAATAGTTTGAATTTTTAGGTTTCTCTCTGTTTTCTCCTATATTGACAGATGCAGTTAGAACTCTAAATCAAACACGGTTTGTGGTAGCTTCTTGAAACTTGAAACAATACATTAGTTCTACGTTCTATCTCTAAGGTTTGTTTCCTCTTGATGTAGCCTAAAGCAGGGACTGGTGAATAACACTTATATTGAAAGGGGTTGCCAAACTTCCAAAACACTAGAGTCTCCTGAATTCTCAACATATATTTTTTCATTAATCTTCATGATACTTTCAAGTAATGATCACTACACCAATCCCACTTGGATGCTCAAGTTTCGTTCTTTTACGTTGAAGCATTCGTTTTCAGCAACAGTGTGAATTTTTAGGTTTCACTGTGTTTTCTCCTATATTGAGATGCAGTTAGAACTCTAAATTAAACACGGTTTGTGCTAGCTTCTTGAAACTTGACACAATACAGTAGTTCTAGGTTCTATCTCTAAGGTTTGCTTCCTCTTGATGTAGCCTTAAGCAGATCCTGGTGAATGACACATTCAATGAAAGGCGTTGTTAGGCTGCCAAAACACTAGAGTCTCCTGAAATCTCAACATAAATTTTTGCTTCCGACCTTCATGATTCTTTCAAGTAATGAGCAGTACACCAATCAAACTTGGATGCCCATGTTTCGTTCTCCTAGGTTGAAGCATTCGTTTGCAGTAACAGTTTGATATTTTAGGTTTCACTCTGTTTTCTACTATATTGACAGATGCGTTCTAACTCTAAATCAAACACGGTTTGTGCTAGCTTCTTGAAACTTGACACAATACATTAGTTCTCCGTTCTATATGTAAAGTTTGTTTCCTCTTGATGTAGCATAAAGCAGGGACTGGCGAATAACACTTATATTGAAAGGGGATGCCAATCTTCCAAAACACTAGAGTCTCCTGAAATCTCAACATATATTTTTTCATCCAATCTTCATGATACTTTCAAGTAATGATCAGTACACCAATCCCACTTGGATGCTCAAGTTTCGTTCTTTTAAATTGGAGCATTCGTTTGCAGTAACAGTTTGAATTTTTAGTTTCACTCTGTTTTCTCCTATATTGACAGATGCAGATAGAACTCTAAATCAACCACGGTTTGTGCTAGCTTCTTGAAACTTGACACAATACACTAGTTCTACGTTCTATCTCTAAGGTTTGTTTCCTCTTGATGTAGCCTAAAGCAGGGACTGGCGAATAACACTTACATTGAAAGGGGTTGCCAAACTTCCAAAACACTAGAGACTCCTGAAATCTCAACATATATTTTTTCATCCAATCTTCATGATACTTTCAAGTAATGATCAGTACACCCATCCCACTTGGATGCTCAAGTTTCGTTCTTTTACGTTGAAGCATTCGTTTGCAGTAACAGTGTGAATTTTTAGGTTTCACTCTGTTTTCTCCTATATTGACAGATGCAGTTAGAACTCTAAAACAAACACGGTTTGTGGTAGCTTCTTGAAACTTGACACAATACAGTAGTTCTACGTTCTATCTCTAAGGTTTGTTTCCTCTTGATGTAGCCTTAAGCAGATACTGGTGAATGACACATTCAATGAAAGGCGTTGTTAGGCTGCCAAAACACTAGAGTCTCCTGAAATCTCAACATAAATTTTTGCTTCCGACCTTCATGATTCTTTCAAGTAATGAGCAGTACACCAACAAACTTTGATGCCCAAGTTTCGTTCTCCTAGGTTGAAGCATTCGTTTGCAGTAACAGTTTGAATTTTTAGGTTTCACTCTGTTTTCTACTATATTGACAGATGCCTTTCGAACTCTAAATCAAACACGATTTGTGCTAGCTTCATGAAACTTGACACAATACATTAGTTCTATGTTCTATCTCTAAGGTTTGTTTCCTCTTGATGTAGCCTAAAGCAGGGACTGGTGAATAACAATTATATTGAAAGGGGTTGCCAAACTTCCAAAACACTAGAGTCTCCTGAAATCTCAACATATATTTTTTCATCCAATCTTCATGATACTTCCAAGTAATGATCAGTACACCAATCCCACTTGGATGTTCAAGTTTTGTTCTTTTACGTTGAAGCATTCGTTTGCAGTAACAGTGTGAATTTTTAGGTTTCACTCTGTTTTCTCCTATATTGACAGATGCAGTTAGAACTCTAAATCAAACACGGTTTGTGCTAGCTTCTTGAAACTTGACACAATACAGTAGTTCTACGTTCTATCTCGAAGGTTTGTTTCCTCTTGATGTAGCCTTAAGGAGATACTGGAGAATGACACATTCAATGAAAGGTGTTGTCAGGCGGCCAAAACACTAGAGTCTCCTGAAATCTCAACATATATTTCTTCATCCAATCTTCATGATACTTTCAAGTAATGATCAGTACAACAATCCCACTTGGATGCTCAAGTTTCGTTCTTTTATGTTGAAGCATTCGTTTGCAGTAACAGTGTGAATTTTTAGGTTTCACTCTGTTTTCTCCTATATTGACAGATGCAGTTAGAACTCTAAATCAAACACGGTTTGTGCTAGCTTCTTGAAACTTGACACAATACACTAGTTCTACGTTCTATCTCTAAAGTTTGTTTCCTCTTGATGTAGCCTTAAGCAGATACTGGTGAATGACACATTCAATGAAAGGCGTTGTTAGGCGGCCAAAACACTAGAGTCTCCTGAAATCTCAACATAAATTTTTGCTTCCGACCTTCATGATTCTTTCAAGTAATGAGCAGTACACCAATCAAACTTGGATGCCCAAGTTTCGTTCTCCTAGGTTGACGCATTCGTTTGCAGTAAAAGTTTGAATTTTTAGGTTTCACTCTGTTTTCTACTATATTGACAGATGTGTTCGAACTCTAAATCAAACACGGTTTGTGCTAGCTTCTTGAAACTTGACACAATACATTAGTTCTACGTTCTATCTCTAAGATTTGTTTTCTCTTGATGTAGCATAAAGCAGGGACTGGCGTTTAACACTTATATTGAAAGGGGTTGCCAAACTTCCAAAACACTAGAGTCTACTGAAATCTCAACATATATTTTTTCATCCAATCTTCATGATACTTTCAAGTAATGATCAGTACACCAATCCCACCTGGATGCTCAAGTTTCGTTCTTTTACGTTGAAGCATTCGTTTGCAGTAACAGTGTGAATTTTTAGGTTTCACTGTGTTTTCTCCTATATTGACAGATGCAGTTAGAACTCTAAATCAAACACGGTTTGAGCTAGCTTCTTGAAACTTGACACAACACATTAGTTCTAAGTTCACTCTCTAAGGTTTGTTTCCTCTTGATGTAGCCTAAAGCAGGGACTGGTGAATAACACTTATATTGAAAGGGATTGCCAAACTTCCAAAACACTAGAGTCTCCTGAAATCTCAACATATATTTTTTCATCCAATCTTCATGATACTTTCAAGTAATGATCAGTACACCAATCCCACTTGGATGCTCAAGTTTCGTTCTTTTACGTTGAAGCATTCGTTTGCAGTAACAGTGTGAATTTTTAGGTTTCACTCTGTTTTCTCCTATATTGACGGATGCAGTTAGAACTCTAAAACAAACACGGTTTGTGGTAGCTTCTTGAAACTTGACACAATACAGTAGTTCTACGTTCTATCTCTAAGGTTTGTTTCCTCTTGATGTAGCCTAAAGCAGGGACTGGTGAATAACACTTACATTGAAAGAAGTTGCCAAACATCCAAAACACTAGAGTCTCCTGAAATCTCGACATATATTTTTTCATCCAATCTTCATGATACTTTCAAGTAATGATCAGTACACCAATCCCACTTGGATGATCAAGTTTCGTTCTTTTACATTGGAGCATTCGTTTGCAGTAACAGTTTGAATTTTTAGGTTTCACTCTGTTTTCTCCTATATTGACAGATGCAGTTAGAACTCTAAATCAAACACGGTTTGTGCTAGCTTCTTGAAACTTGACACAATACAGTAGTTCTACGTTCTATCTCTAAGGTTTGTTTCCTCCTGATGTAGCCTTAAGCAGATACTGGTGAATGACACATTCAATGAAAGGCGTTGTTAGGCGGCCAAAACACTAGGGTCTCCTGAAATCTCAACTTAAATTTTTGCTTCCGACCTTCATGATACTTTCAAGTAATGAGCAGTACACCAATCAAACTTGGATGCCCAAGTTTCGTTCTCCTAAGTTGAAGCTTTCGTTTGCAGTTACAGTTTGAATTTTTAGATATCACTCTGTTTTCTCCTATATTGACAGATGCAGTTCCAACTCTATATCAAACACGATTTGTGCTAGCTTCTTGAAACTTGACACAATACTTTAGTTCTACGTTATATCTCTAAGGTTTGTTTCCTCTTGATGTAGCATAAAGCAGGGACTGGTGAATAACACTTATATTGAAAGGGGTTGCCAAACTTCCAAAACACTAGAGTCTCCTGAATTCTCAACATATATTTTTTCATCCAATCTTCATGATACTTTCAAGTAATGATCAGTACACCAATCCCACTTGGATGCTCAAGTTTCGTTCTTTTACGTTGGAGCATTCGTTTGCAGTAACAGTTTGAATTTTTAGGTTTCACTCTGTTTTCTGCTATATTGACAGATGCAGTTAGAACACTAAATCAAACACGGTTTGTGCTAGCTTCTTGAAACTTGACACAATACAGTAGTTCTACGTTCTATCTCTAAGGTTTGTTTCTTGTTGATGTAGCCTTAAGCAGATACTGGTGAATGACACATTCAATGAAAGGCGTTGTTAGGCTGCCAAAACACTAGAGTCTCCTGAAATCTCAACATAAATTTTTGCTTCCGACCTTCATGATACTTTCAAGTAATGAGCAGTACACCAATCAAACTTGGATGCCCAAGTTTCGTTCTCCTAAAGTGAAGCATTCGTTTGCAGTAACAGTTTGAATTTTTAGGTTTCACTCTGTTTTCTACTATATTGACAGATGCGTTCGAACTCTAAATCAAACACGGTTTGTGCTGGTTTCTTGAAACTTGACCCAATGCATTAGTTCTACGTTCTATCTCTAAGGTTTGTTTCCTCTTGATATAGCCTAAAGCAGGGACTGGCGAATAACACTTATATTGAAAGGGGTTGCCAAACTTCCAAAACACTAGAGTCTCCTGAAATCTCAACATATATTTTTTCATCCAATCTTCATGATACTTTCAAGTAATGAGCAGTACACCAATCAAACTTGGATGCCCAAGTTTCGTTCTCCTAGGTTGAAGCATTCGTTTGCAGTAACAGTTTGAATTTTTAGGTTTCACTCTGTTTTCTCCTATATTGACAGATGCATTTAGAATTCTAAATCAACCACGGTTTGTGGTAGCTTCTTGAAACTTGACACAAACCACTAGTTCTACGTTCTATCTCTAAGGTTTGTTTCCTCTTGATGTAGCCTAAAGCAGGGACTGGCGAATAACACTTACATTGAAAGGGGTTGCCAAACTTCCAAAACACTAGAGTCTCCTGAAATCTCAACATATATTTTTTCATCCAATCTTCATGATACTTTCAAGTCATGATCAGTACACCAATCCCACTTGGTGCTCAAGTTTCGTTCTTTTACGTTGAAGCATTCGTTTGCAGTAACCGTTTGAATTTTTAGGTTTCACTCTGTTTTCTCCTATATTGACAGATGCATTTAGAATTCTAAATCAACCACGGTTTGTGGTAGCTTCTTGAAACTTGACACAATACATTAGTTCTACGTTCTATCTCTAAGGTTTGTTTCCTCTTGATGTAGCCTAAAGCAGGGACAGGTGAATAACACCTATATTGAAAGGGGTTGCCAAACTTCCAAAACACTAGAGTCTCCTTAAATCTCAACATATATTTTTTCTTCCAATCTTCATGATACTTTCAAGTAATGATCAGTACACCAACCCACTTGGTGCTCAAGTTTCGTTCTTTTACGTTGAAGCATTCGTTTGCAGTAACCGTTTGAATTTTTAGGTTTCACTCTGTTTTCTCTTATATTGACAGATGCAGTTAAAATTCTAAATCAACCACGGTTTGTGCTAGCTTCTTGAAACTTGACACAATACATTAGTTCTCCGTTCTATCTCAAAGGTTTGTTTCCTTTGGATGTCGCCTAAAGCAGGTACTGGCGAATGACACTTATATTGAAAGGTTTTGCCAAACTTCAAAAACACTAGAGTCTTCCTGAAATCTCAACATATATTTTTTCATCCAATCTTCATGATACTTTCAAGTCATGATCAGTACACCAATCCCACTTGGATGCTCAAGTTTCGTTCTTTTCCGTTGAAGCATGCGTTTGCAGTAACCGTTTGAATTTTTAGGTTTCACTCTGTTTTCTACTATATTGACAGATGCAGTTAGAACTCTAAATAAACCACGGTTTGTGGTAGCTTCTTGAAACTTGACACAATTCATTAGTTCTCCGTTCTATCTCTAAGGTTTGTTTCCTCTTGATGTAGCCTAAAGCAGGGACTGGTGAATAACACTTATATTGAAATGGGTTGCCAAACTTCCAAAACACTAGGGTCTCCTGAAATCTCAACATATATTTTTTCATCCAATCTTCAGGATACTTTCAAGTAATGATCAGTACACCAGTCCCACTTGGATGCTCAAGTTTCATTCTTTTACGTTGAAGCATTCGTTTGCAGTAACAGTGTGAATTTTTAGGTTTCACTCTGTTTTCTACTATATTGACAGATGCAGTTAGAACTCTAAATCAAACACGGTTTGTGCTAGCTTCTTGAAACTTGACACAATACAGTAGTTCTACGTTCTATCTCTAAGGTTTGTTTCCTTTGGATGTCGCCTAAAGCAGGTACTGGCGAATGACACTTATATTGAAAGGTTTTGCCAAACTTCAAAAACACTAGAGTCTCCTGAAATCTCAACATATATTTTTTCATCCAATCTTCATGATACTTTCAAGTCCTGATCAGTACACCAATCCCACTTGGATGCACAAGTTTCGTTCTTTTCCGTTGAAGCATTCGTTTGCAGTAACAGTTTGAATTTTTAGGTTTCACTCTGTTTTCTCCTATATTGACAGATGCAGTTCAAACTCTAAATCAAACACGGTTTGTGCTAGCTTCTTGAAACTTGACACAATTCATTAGTTCTCCGTTCTATCTCTAAGGTTTGTTTCCTCTTGATGTAGCCTAAAGCAGGGACTGGTGAAAAACACTTATATTGAAAGGGGTTGCCAAACTTCCAAAACACTAGAGTCTCCTGAAATCTCAACATATATTTTTTCATCCAATCTTCAGGATACTTTCAAGTAATGATCAGTACACCAGTCCCACTTGGATGCTCAAGTTTCATTCTTTTACGTTGAAGCATTCGTTTGCAGTAACAGTGTGAATTTTTAGGTTTCACTCTGTTTTCTACTATATTGACAGATGCAGTTAGAACTCTAAATCAAACACGGTTTGTGCTAGCTTCTTGAAACTTGACACAATACAGTAGTTCTACGTTCTATCTCTAAGGTTTGTTTCCTTTGGATGTCGCCTAAAGCAGGTACTGGCGAATGACACTTATATCGAAAGGTTTTGCCAAACTTCAAAAACACTAGAGTCTCCTGAAATCTCAACATATATTTTTTCATCCAATCTTCATGATACTTTCAAGTAATGATCAGTACACCAGTCGAACTTGGATTCTCAAGTTTCGTTCTTTTTCGTTGAAGCATTCGTTTGCAGTAACAGTGTGAATTTTTAGGTTTCACTGTGTTTTCTCCTATATTGACAGATGCAGTTAGAACTCTAAATCAAACACGGTTTGTGCTAGCTTCTTGAAACTTGACACAATACGTTAGTTTTACGTTCTCTCTCTAAGGTTTATTTCCTCTTCATGTAGCCTAAAGCAGGGACTGGTGAATAACACTTATATTGAAAAAGGTTGCCAAACTTCCAAAACACTAGTGTCTCCTGAAATCTCAACATATATTTTTTCATCCAATCTTCATGATACTTTCACGTAATGATCAGTACACCAATCCCACTTGGATGCTCAAGTTTCGTTCTTTTCCGTTGAAGCATTCGTTTGCAGTAACAGTTTGAATTTTTAGGTTTCACTCTGTTTTCTCCTATATTGACTGATGCAGTTAAAACTCTATATCAACCATGGTTTGTGGTAGCTTCTTGAAACTTGAAACAATACACTAGTTCTACGTTATATCTCTAAGGTTTGTTTCCTCTTGATGTAGCCTAAAGCAGGGACTGGCGAATAACACTTACATTGAAAGGGGTTGCCAAACTTCCAAAACACTAGAGACTCCTGAAATCTCAACATATATTTTTTCATCCAATCTTCATGATACTATCAAGTAATGAGCAGTACACCAATCAAACTTGGATGCCCATGTTTCGTTCTCCTAGGTTGAAGCATTCGTTTGCAGTAGCAGTTTGAATTTTTAGGTTTCACTCTGTTTTCTCCTATACTGACAGAATCCGTTCGAACTCTAAATCAAACACGGTTTGTGCTAGCTTCTTGAAACTTGACACAATACATTAGTTCTACGTTCTATCTCTAAGGTTTGTTTCCTCTTGATGTAGCCTAAAGCAGGGACAGGTGAATAACACCTATATTGAAAGGGGTTGCCAAACTTCCAAAACACTAGAGTCTCCTTAAATCTCAACATATATTTTTTCATCCAATCTTCATGATACTTTCAAGTAATGATCAGTACACCAACCCACTTGGTGCTCAAGTTTCGTTCTTTTACGTTGAAGCATTCGTTTGCAGTAACCGTTTGAATTTTTAGGTTTCACTCTGTTTTCTCTTATATTGACAGATGCAGTTAAAATTCTAAATTAACCACGGTTTGTGGTAGCTTCTTGAAACTTGACACAAAACACTAGTTCTACGTTCTATCTCTAAGGATTGTTTCCTCTTGATGTAGCCTAAAGCAGGGACTGGCGAATAACACTTACATTGAAAGGGGTTGCCAAACTTCCAAAACACTAGAGTCTCCTGAAATCTCAACATATATTTTTTCATCCAATCTTCATGATACTTTCAAGTAATTATCAGTACACCAATCCCACTTGGATGCTCAAGTTTCGTTCTTTTACGTTGCAGCATTCGTTTGCAGTAAAAGTTTGAATTTTTAGGTTTCACTCTGTTTTCTCCTATATTGACAGATGCTGTTCGAACTCTAAATCAAACACGGTTTGTGCTAGCTTCTTGAAACTTGACACAATACAGTAGTTCTACGTTCAATCTCTAAGGTTTGTTTCCTCTTGATGTAGCCTTAAGCAGATACTGGTGAATGACACACTCAATGAAAGACGTTGTTAGGCGGCCAAAACACTAGAGTCTCCTGAAAACTCAACATAAATTTTTGCTTCCGACCTTCATGATACTTTCAAGTAATGAGCAGTACACCAATCAAACTTGGATGCCCAAGTTTCGTTCTCCAAGGTTGAAGCATTCGTTTGCAGTAACAGTTTGAATTTTTAGGTTTCACTCTGTTTTCTCCTATATTGACAAGTGCAGTTCGAACTCTATATCAAACACAGTTTGTGCTAGCTTCTTGAAACTTGACACAATACAATAGTTCTACGTTCTATCTCTAAGATTTGTTTCCTTTTGATGTCGCCAAAAGCAGGTACTGGCGAATGACACTTATAATGAAAGGTTTTGCCAAACTTCAAAAACACTAGAGTCTCCTGAAATCTCAACATATATTTTTTTCATCCAATCTTCATGATACTTTCAAGTCATGATCAGTACACCAATCCCACTTGGATGCTCAAGTTTCGTTCTTTTCCGTTGAAGCATTCGTTTGCAGTAACAGTTTGAATTTTTAGGTTTCACTCTGTTTTCTCCTATATTGACAGATGCAGTTCAAACTCTAAATCAAACACGGTTTGTGCTAGCTTCTTGAAACTTGACACAATTCATTAGTTCTCCGTTCTATCTCTAAGGTTTGTTTCCTCTTGATGTAGCCTAAAGCAGGGACTGGTGAATAACACTTATATTGAAAGGGGTTGCCAAACTTCCAAAACACTAGAGTCTCCTGAAATCTCAACATATATTTTTTCATCCAATCTTCTTGATACTTTCAAGTAATGATCAGTACACCAGTCCCACTTGGATTCTCAAGTTTCGTTCTTTTTCCTTGAAGCATTCGTTGGCAGTAACAGTGTGAATTTTTAGGTTTCACTGTGTTTTCTCCTATATTGACAGATGCAGTTAGAACTCTAAATCAAACACGGTTTGTGCTAGCTTCTTGAAACTTGACACAATACGTTAGTTCTACGTTCTCTCTCTAAGGTTTATTTCCTCTTCATGTAGCCTAAAGCAGCGACTGGTGAATAACACTTATATTGAAAGGGGTTGCCAAACTTCCAAAACACTAGAGTCTCCTGAAATCTCAACATATATTTTTTCATCCAATCTTCATGATACTTTCACGTAATGATCAGTACACCAATCCCACTTGGATGCTCAAGTTTCGTTCTTTTCCGTTGAAGCATTCGTTTGCAGTAACAGTTTGAATTTTTAGGTTCCACTCTGTTTTCTCCTATATTGACTGATGCAGTTAAAACTCTATATCAACCACGGTTTGTGGTAGCTTCTTGAAACTTGAAACTATACACTAGTTCTACGTTCTATCTCTAAGGTTTGTTTCCTCTTGATGTAGCCTAAAGCAGGGACTGGCGAATAACACTTACATTGAAAGGGGTTGCCAAACTTCCAAAACACTAGAGACTCCTGAAATCTCAACATATATTTTTTCATCCAATCTTCATGATACTATCAAGTAATGAGCAGTACACCAATCAAACTTGGATGCCCATGTTTCGTTCTCCTAGGTTGAAGCATTCGTTTGCAGTAGCCGTTTGAATTTTTAGGTTTCACTCTGTTTTCTCCTATACTGACAGAATCCGTTCGAACTCTAAATCAAACACGGTTTGTGCTAGCTTCTGAAACTTGACACAATACATTAGTTCTACGTTCTATCTCTAAGGATTGTTTCCTCTTGATGTAGCCTAAAGCAGGGACTGGCGAATAACACTTACATTGAAAGGGGTTGCCAAACTTCCAAAACACTAGAGTCTCCTGAAATCTCAACATATATTTTTTCATCCAATCTTCATGATACTTTCAAGTAATGATCAGTACACCAATCCCACTTGGATGCTCAAGTTTCGTTCTTTTACGTTGGAGCATTCTTTTGCAGTAAAAGTTTGAATTTTTAGGTTTCACTCTGTTTTCTCCTATATTGACAGATGCTGTTCGAACTCTAAATCAAACACGGTTTGTGCTAGCTTCTTGAAACTTGACACAATACAGTAGTTCTACATTCTATCTCTAAGGTTTGTTTCCTCTTGATGTAGCCTTAAGCAGATACTGGTGAATGACACATTCAATGAAAGGCATTGTTAGGCTGTCAAAACACTAGAGTCTCCTGAAATCTCAACATAAATTTTTGCTTCCGACCTTCATGATACTTTCAGGTAATGAGCAGTACACCAATCAAACTTGGATGCCCATGTTTCGTTCTCCTAGGTTGAAGCATTCGTTTGCAGTAACAGTTTGAATTTTTAGGTTTCACTCTGTTTTCTCCTATATTGACAAGTGCAGTTCGAACTCTATATCAAACACGGTTTGTGCTAGCTTCTTGAAACTTGACACAATACATTAGTTCTACGTTCTATATCTAAGGTTTGTTTCCTCTTGATGTAGCCTAAAGCAGGGACTGGCGAATAACACTTATATTGAAAGGGGTTGCCAAACTTCCAAAACACTAGAGTCTCCTTAAAACTCAACATATATTTTTTCATCCAATCTTCATGATACTTTCAAGTAATGATCAGTACACAAATCCCACTTGGATGCTCAAGTTTCGTTCTTTTACGTTGAAGCATTCGTTTGCAGTAACACTGTGAATTTTTAAGTTTCACTGTGTTTTCTCCTATATTGACAGATGCAGTTAGAACTCTAAATAAAACACGGTTTGTGTTAGCTTCTTGAAACTTGACACAATACAGTAGTTCTACATTCTATCTCTAAGGTTTGTTTCCTCTTGATGTTGCCTTAAGCAGATACTGGTGAATGACACATTCAATGAAAGGCGTTGTTAGGCTGCCAAAACACTAGAGTCTCCTGAAATCTCAACATAAATTTTTGCTTCCGACCTTCATGATACTTTCAAGTAATGAGCAGTACACCAATCAAACTTGGATGCCCAAGTTTCGTTCTCCTAGGTTGAAGCATTCGATTGCAGTAACATTTTGAATTTTTAGGTTTCACTCTGTTTTCTCCTATATTGACAAGTGCAGTTCGAACTCTATATCAAACACGGTTTGTGCTAGCTTCTTGAAACTTGACACAATACATTAGTTCTAGGTTCTATCTCTAAGGTTTGTTTCCTCTTGATGTCGCCTAAAGCAGGGACTGGGGAATGACACTTATATTGAAAGGGGTTGCCAAACTTCCAAAACACTAGAGTCTCCTGAAATCTCAACATATATTTTTTTCATCCAATCTTCATGATACTTTCAAGTAATGATCAGTACACCAATCCCACTTGGATGCTCAAGTTTCATTCTTTTCCGTTGAAGCATTCGTTTGCAGTAACAGTTTGAATTTTTAGGTTTCACTCTGTTTTCTTTTATATTGACAGATGCAGTTCAAACTCTAAATCAAACACGGTTTGTGCTAGCTTCTTGAAACTTGACACAATACATTAGTTTTCCGTTCTATCTCAAAGGTTTGTTTCCTCTTGATGTAGCCTAAAGCAGGGACTGGCGAATAACACTTACATTGAAAGGGGTTGCCAAACTTCCAAAACACTAGAGACTCCTGAAATCTCAACATATATTTTTTCATCCAATCTTCATGATACTATCAAGTAATGAGCAGTACACCAATCAAACTTGGATGCCCATGTTTCGTTCTCCCAGGTTGAAGCATTCGTTTGCAGTAGCAGTTTGAATTTTTAGGTTTCACTCTGTTTTCTCCTATAATGACAGAATCCGTTCGAACTCTAAATCAAACATGGTTTGTGCTAGCTTCTTGAAACTTGACACAATACATTAGTTCTACGTTCTATCTCTAAGGTTTGTTTCCTCTTGATGTAGCCTAAAGCAGGGACAGGTGAATAACACCTATATTGAAAGGGGTTGCCAAACTTCCAAAACACTAGAGTCTCCTTAAATCTCAACATATATTTTTTCATCCAATCTTCATGATACTTTCAAGTAATGATCAGTACACCAACCCACTTGGTGCTCAAGTTTCGTTCTTTTACGTTGAAGCATTCGTTTGCAGTAACCGTTTGAATTTTTAGATTTCACTCTGTTTTCTCTTATATTGACAGATGCAGTTAAAATTCTAAATCAACTACGGTTTGTGGTAGCTTCTTGAAACTTGACACAAAACACTAGTTCTACGTTCTATCTCTAAGGATTGTTTCCTCTTGATGTAGCCTAAAGCAGGGACTGGCGAATAACACTTATATTGAAAGGGGTTGCCAAACTTCCAAAACACTAGAGTCTCCTGAAATCTCAACATATATTTTTTCATCCAATCTTCATGATACTTTCAAGTAATGATCAGTACACCAATCCCACTTGGATGCTCAAGTTTCGTTCTTTTACGTTGCAGCATTCGTTTGCAGTAAAAGTTTGAATTTTTAGGTTTCACTCTGTTTTCTCCTATATTGACAGATGCTGTTCGAACTCTAAATCAAACACGGTTTGTGCTAGCTTCTTGAAACTTGACACAATACAGTAGTTCTACGTTCTATCTCTAAGGTTTGTTTCCTCTTGATGTAGCCTTAAGCAGATACTGGTGAATGACACACTCAATGAAAGACGTTGTTAGGCGGCCAAAACACTAGAGTCTCCTGAAAACTCAACATAAATTTTTGCTTCCGACCTTCATGATACTTTCAAGTAATGAGCAGTACACCAATCAAACTTGGATGCCCAAGTTTCGTTCTCCAAGGTTGAAGCATTCGTTTGCAGTAACAGTTTGAATTTTTAGGTTTCACCTGTTTTCTCCTATATTGACAGATGCAGTTAGAACTCTAAATCAAACACGGTTTGTGCTAGCTTCTTGAAACTTGACACAATACAGTAGTTCTACGTTCTATCTCTAAGGTTTGTTTCCTTTGGATGTCGCCTAAAGCAGGTACTGGCAAATGACACTTATATTGAAAGGTTTTGCCAAACTTCAAAAACACTAGAGTCTCCTGAAATCTCAACATATATTTTTTCATCCAATCTTCATGATACTTTCAAGTCATGATCAGTACACCAATCCCACTTGGATGCACAAGTTTCGTTCTTTTCCGTTGAAGCATTCGTTTGCAGTAACAGTTTGAATTTTTAGGTTTCACTCTGTTTTCTCCTATATTGACAGATGCAGTTCAAACTCTAAATCAAACACGGTTTGTGCTAGCTTCTTGAAACTTGACACAATTAATTAGTTCTCCGTTCTATCTCTAAGGTTTGTTTCCTCTTGATGTAGCCTAAAGCAGGGACTGGTGAAAAACACTTATATTGAAAGGGGTTGCCAAACTTCCAAAACACTAGAGTCTCCTGAAATCTCAACATATATTTTTTCATCCAATCTTCAGGATACTTTCAAGTAATGATCAGTACTCCAGTCCCACTTGGATGCTCAAGTTTCATTCTTTTACGTTGAAGCATTCGTTTGCAGTAACAGTGTGAATTTTTATTTTTCACTCTGTTTTCTACTATATTGACAGATGCAGTTAGAACTCTAAATCAAACACGGTTTGTGCTAGCTTCTTGAAACTTGACACAATACAGTAGTTCTACGTTCTATCTCTAAGGTTTGTTTCCTCTTCAGGTAGCCTAAAGCAGCGACTGGTGAATAACACTTATATTGAAAGGGGTTGCCAAACTTCCAAAACACTAGAGTCTCCTGAAATCTCAACATATATTTTTTCATCCAATCTTCATGATACTTTCACGTAATGATCAGTACACCAATCCCACTTGGATGCTCAAGTTTCGTTCTTTTCCGTTGAAGCATTCGTTTGCAGTAACAGTTTGAATTTTTAGGTTTCACTCTGTTTTCTCCTATATTGACTGATGCAGTTAAAACTCTATATCAACCACGGTTTGTGGTAGCTTCTTGAAACTTGAAACAATACACTAGTTCTACGTTCTATCTCTAAGGTTTGTTTCCTCTTGATGTAGCCTAAAGCAGGGACTGGCGAATAACACTTACATTGAAAGGGGTTGCCAAACTTCCAAAACACTAGAGACTCCTGAAATCTCAACATATATTTTTTCATCCAATCTTCATGATACTATCAAGTAATGAGCAGTACACCAATCAAACTTGGATGCCCATGTTTCGTTCTCCTAGGTTGAAGCATTCGTTTGCAGTAGCAGTTTGAATTTTTAGGTTTCACTCTGTTTTCTCCTATACTGACAGAATCCGTTCGAACTCTAAATCAAACACGGTTTGTGCTAGCTTCTTGAAACTTGACACAATACATTAGTTCTACGTTCTATCTCTAAGGATTGTTTCCTCTTGATGTAGCCTAAAGCAGGGACTGGCGAATAACACTTACATTGAAAGGGGTTGCCAAACTTCCAAAACACTAGAGTCTCTTGAAATCTCAACATATATTTTTTCATCCAATCTTCATGATACTTTCAAGTAATGATCAGTACACCAATCCCACTTGGATGCTCAAGTTTCGTTCTTTTACGTTGGAGCATTCGTTTGCAGTAAAAGTTTGAATTTTTAGGTTTCACTCTGTTTTCTCTTATATTGACAGATGCTGTTCGAACTCTAAATCAAACACGGTTTGTGCTAGCTTCTTGAAACTTGACACAATACAGTAGTTCTACATTCTATCTCTAAGGTTTGTTTCCTCTTGATGTAGCCTTAAGCAGATACTGGTGAATGACACATTCAATGAAAGGCATTGTTAGGCTGTCAAAACACTAGAGTCTCCTGAAATCTCAACATAAATTTTTGCTTCCGACCTTCATGATACTTTCAGGTAATGAGCAGTACACCAATCAAACTTGGATGCCCATGTTTCGTTCTCCTAGGTTGAAGCATTCGTTTGCAGTAACAGTTTGAATTTTTAGGTTTCACTCTGTTTTCTCCTATATTGACAAGTGCAGTTCGAACTCTATATCAAACACGGTTTGTGCTAGCTTCTTGAAACTTGACACAATACATTAGTTCTACGTTCTATATCTAAGGTTTGTTTCCTCTTGATGTAGCCTAAAGCAGGGACTGGCGAATAACACTTATATTGAAAGGGGTTGCCAAACTTCCAAAACACTAGAGTCTCCTTAAAACTCAACATATATTTTTTCATCCAATCTTCATGATACTTTCAAGTAATGATCAGTACACCAATCCCACTTGGATGCTCAAGTTTCGTTCTTTTACGTTGAAGCATTCGTTTGCAGTAACACTGTGAATTTTTAAGTTTCACTGTGTTTTCTCCTATATTGACAGATGCAGTTAGAACTCTAAATAAAACACGGTTTGTGCTAGCTTCTTGAAACTTGACACAATACAGTAGTTCTACATTCTATCTCTAAGGTTTGTTTCCTCTTGATGTTGCCTTAAGCAGATACTGGTGAATGACACATTCAATGAAAGGCGTTGTTAGGCTGCCAAAACACTAGAGTCTCCTGAAATCTCAACATAAATTTTTGCTTCCGACCTTCATGATACTTTCAAGTAATGAGCAGTACACCAATCAAACTTGGATGCCCAAGTTTCGTTCTCCTAGGTTGAAGCATTCGATTGCAGTAACATTTTGAATTTTTAGGTTTCACTCTGTTTTCTCCTATATTGACAAGTGCAGTTCGAACTCTATATCAAAGACGGTTTGTGCTAGCTTCTTGAAACTTGACACAATACATTAGTTCTAGGTTCTATCTCTAAGGTTTGTTTCCTCTTGATGTCGCCTAAAGCAGGGACTGGGGAATGACACTTATATTGAAAGGGGTTGCCAAACTTCCAAAACACTAGAGTCTCCTGAAATCTCAACATATATTTTTTTCATCCAATCTTCATGATACTTTCAAGTAATGATCAGTACACATATCCCACTTGGATGCTCAAGTTTCGTTCTTTTACGTTGAAGCATTCGTTTGCAGTAACACTGTGAATTTTTAAGTTTCACTGTGTTTTCTCCTATATTGACAGATGCAGTTAGAACTCTAAATAAAACACGGTTTGTGCTAGCTTCTTGAAACTTGACACAATACAGTAGTTCTACATTCTATCTCTAAGGTTTGTTTCCTCTTGATGTTGCCTTAAGCAGATACTGGTGAATGACACATTCAATGAAAGGCGTTGTTAGGCTGCCAAAACACTAGAGTCTCCTGAAATCTCAACATAAATTTTTGCTTCCGACCTTCATGACACTTTCAAGTAATGAGCAGTACACCAATCAAACTTGGATGCCCAAGTTTCGTTCTCCTAGGTTGAAGCATTCGATTGCAGTAACATTTTGAATTTTTAGGTTTCACTCTGTTTTCTCCTATATTGACAAGTGCAGTTCGAACTGTATATCAAACACGGTTTGTGCTAGCTTCTTGAAACTTGACACAATACATTAGTTCTAGGTTCTATCTCTAAGGTTTGTTTCCTCTTGATGTCGCCTAAAGCAGGGACTGGGGAATGACACTTATATTGAAAGGGGTTGCCAAACTTCCAAAACACTAGAGTCTCCTGAAATCTCAACATATATTTTTTTCATCCAATCTTCATGATACTTTCAAGTAATTATCAGTACACCAATCCCACTTGGATGCTCAAGTTTCGTTCTTTTCCGTTGAAGCATTCGTTTGCAGTAACAGTTTGAATTTTTAGGTTTCACTCTGTTTTCTTTTATATTGACAGATGCAGTTCAAACTCTAAATCAAACACGGTTTGTGCTAGCTTCTTGAAACTTGACACAATACATTAGTTCTCCGTTCTATCTCAAAGGTTTTTTTCCTCTTGATGTAGCCTAAAGCAGGGACTGGCGAATAACACTTACATTGAAAGGGGTTGCCAAACTTCCAAAACACTAGAGACTCCTGAAATCTCAACATATATTTTTTCATCCAATCTTCATGATACTATCAAGTAATGAGCAGTACACCAATCAAACTTGGATGCCCATGTTTCGTTCTCCCAGGTTGAAGCATTCGTTTGCAGTAGCAGTTTGAATTTTTAGGTTTCACTCTGTTTTCTCCTATACTGACAGAATCCGTTCGAACTCTAAATCAAACACGGTTTGTGCTAGCTTCTTGAAACTTGACACAATACATTAGTTCTACGTTCTATCTCTAAGGTTTGTTTCCTCTTGATGTAGCCTAAAGCAGGGACAGGTGAATAACACCTATATTGAAAAAGGTTGCCAAACTTCCAAAACACTAGAGTCTCCTTAAATCTCAACATATATTTTTTCATCCAATCTTCATGATACTTTCAAGTAATGATCAGTACACCAACCCACTTGGTGCTCAAGTTTCGTTCTTTTACGTTGAAGCATTCGTTTGCAGTAACCGTTTGAATTTTTAGATTTCACTCTGTTTTCTCTTATATTGACAGATGCAGTTAAAATTCTAAATCAACTACGGTTTGTGGTAGCTTCTTGAAACTTGACACAAAACACTAGTTCTACGTTCTATCTCTAAGGATTGTTTCCTCTTGATGTAGCCTAAACAGGGACTGGCGAATAACACTTATATTGAAAGGGGTTGCCAAACTTCCAAAACACTAGAGTCTCCTGAAATCTCAACATATATTTTTTCATCCAATCTTCATGATACTTTCAAGTAATGATCAGTACACCAATCCCACTTGGATGCTCAAGTTTCGTTCTTTTACGTTGCAGCATTCGTTTGCAGTAAAAGTTTGAATTTTTAGGTTTCACTCTGTTTTCTCCTATATTGACAGATGCTGTTCGAACTCTAAATCAAACACGGTTTGTGCTAGCTTCTTGAAACTTGACACAATACAGTAGTTCTACGTTCTATCTCTAAGGTTTGTTTCCTCTTGATGTAGCCTTAAGCAGATACTGGTGAATGACACACACAATGAAAGACGTTGTTAGGCGGCCAAAACACTAGAGTCTCCTGAAAACTCAACATAAATTTTTGCTTCCGACCTTCATGATACTTTCAAGTAATGAGCAGTACACCAATCAAACTTGGATGCCCAAGTTTCGTTCTCCAAGGTTGAAGCATTCGTTTGCAGTAACAGTTTGAATTTTTAGGTTTCACTCTGTTTTCTCCTATATTGACAAGTGCAGTTCGAACTCTATATCAAACACAGTTTGTGCTAGCTTCTTGAAACTTGACACAATACATTAGTTCTACGTTCTATCTCTAAGGTTTGTTTCCTTTTGATGTCGCCAAAAGCAGGTACTGGCGAATGACACTTATATTGAAAGGTTTTGCAAAACTTCAAAAACACTAGAGTCTCCTGAAATCTCAACATATATTTTTTCATCCAATCTTCATGATACTTTCAAGTCATGATCAGTACACCAATCCCACTTGGATGCTCAAGTTTCGTTCTTTTCCGTTGAAGCATTCGTTTGCAGTAACAGTTTGAATTTTTAGGTTTCACTCTGTTTTCTCCTATATTGACAGATGCAGTTCAAACTCTAAATCAAACACGGTTTGTGCTAGCTTCTTGAAACTTGACACAATTCATTAGTTCTCCGTTCTATCTCTAAGGTTTGTTTCCTCTTGATGTAGCCTAAAGCAGGGACTGGTGAATAACACTTATATTGAAATGGGTTGCCAAACTTCCAAAACACTAGAGTCTCCTGAAATCTCAACATATATTTTTTCATCCAATCTTCAGGATACTTTCAAGTAATGATCAGTACACCAGTCCCACTTGGATGCTCAAGTTTCATTCTTTTACGTTGAAGCATTCGTTTGCAGTAACAGTGTGAATTTTTAGGTTTCACTCTGTTTTCTACTATATTGACAGATGCAGTTAGAACTCTAAATCAAACACGGTTTGTGCTAGCTTCTTGAAACTTGACACAATACAGTAGTTCTACGTTCTATCTCTAAGGTTTGTTTCCTTTGGATGTCGCCTAAAGCAGGTACTGGCGAATGACACTTATATTGAAAGGTTTTGCCAAACTTCAAAAACACTAGAGTCTCCTGAAATCTCAACATATATTTTTTTCATCCAATCTTCATGATACTTTCAAGTCATGATCAGTACTCCAATCCCACTTGGATGCACAAGTTTCGTTCTTTTCCGTTGAAGCATTCGTTTGCAGTAACAGTTTGAATTTTTAGGTTTCACTCTGTTTTCTCCTATATTGACAGATGCAGTTCAAACTCTAAATCAAACACGGTTTGTGCTAGCTTCTTGAAACTTGACACAATTCATTAGTTCTCCGTTCTATCTCTAAGGTTTGTTTCCTCTTGATGTAGCCTAAAGCAGGGACTGGTGAAAAACACTTATATTGAAAGGGGTTGCCAAACTTCCAAAACACTAGAGTCTCCTGAAATCTCAACATATATTTTTTCATCCAATCTTCAGGATACTTTCAAGTAATGATCAGTACACCAGTCCCACTTGGATGCTCAAGTTTCATTCTTTTACGTTGAAGCATTCGTTTGCAGTAACAGTGTGAATTTTTAGGTTTCACTCTGTTTTCTACTATATTGACAGATGCAGTTAGAACTCTAAATCAAACACGGTTTGTGCTAGCTTCTTGAAACTTGACACAATACAGTAGTTCTACGTTCTATCTCTAAGGTTTGTTTCCTCTTCATGTAGCCTAAAGCAGCGACTGGTGAATAACACTTATATTGAAAGGGGTTGCCAAACTTCCAAAACACTAGAGTCTCCTGAAATCTCAACATATATTTTTTCATCCAATCTTCATGATACTTTCACGTAATGATCAGTACACCAATCCCACTTGGATGCTCAAGTTTCGTTCTTTTCCGTTGAAGCATTCATTTGCAGTAACAGTTTGAATTTTTAGGTTTCACTCTGTTTTCTCATATATTGACTGATGCAGTTAAAACTCTATATCAAACACGGTTTGTGGTAGCTTCTTGAAACTTGAAACAATACACTAGTTCTACGTTCTATCTCTAAGGTTTGTTTCCTCTTGATGTAGCCTAAAGCAGGGACTGGCGAATAACACTTACATTGAAAGGGGTTGCCAAACTTCCAAAACACTAGAGACTCCTGAAATCTCAACATATATTTTTTCATCCAATCTTCATGATACTATCAAGTAATGAGCAGTACACCAATCAAACTTGGATGCCCATGTTTCGTTCTCCTAGGTTGAAGCATTCGTTTGCAGTAGCAGTTTGAATTTTTAGGTTTCACTCTGTTTTCTCCTATACTGACAGAATCCGTTCGAACTCTAAATCAAACACGGTTTGTGCTAGCTTCTTGAAACTTGACACAATACATTAGTTCTACGTTCTATCTCTAAGGATTGTTTCCTCTGGATGTAGCCTAAAGCAGGGACTGGCGAATAACACTTACATTGAAAGGGGTTGCCAAACTTCCAAAACACTAGAGTCTCCTGAAATCTCAACATATATTTTTTCATCCAATCTTCATGATACTTTCAAGTAATGATCAGTACACCAATCCCACTTGGATGCTCAAGTTTCGTTCTTTTACGTTGGAGCATTCGTTTGCAGTAAAAGTTTGAATTTTTAGGTTTCACTCTGTTTTCTCTTATATTGACAGATGCTGTTCGAACTCTAAATCAAACACGGTTTGTGCTAGCTTCTTGAAACTTGACACAATACAGTAGTTCTACATTCTATCTCTAAGGTTTGTTTCCTCTTGATGTAGCCTTAAGCAGATACTGGTGAATGACACATTCAATGAAAGGCATTGTTAGGCTGTCAAAACACTAGAGTCTCCTGAAATCTCAACATAAATTTTTGCTTCCGACCTTCATGATACTTTCAGGTAATGAGCAGTACACCAATCAAACTTGGATGCCCATGTTTCGTTCTCCTAGGTTGAAGCATTCGTTTGCAGTAACAGTTTGAATTTTTAGGTTTCACTCTGTTTTCTCCTATATTGACAAGTGCAGTTCGAACTCTATATCAAACACGGTTTGTGCTAGCTTCTTGAAACTTGACACAATACATTAGTTCTACGTTCTATATCTAAGGTTTGTTTCCTCTTGATGTAGCCTAAAGCAGGGACTGGCGAATAACACTTATATTGAAAGGGGTTGCCAAACTTCCAAAACACTAGAGTCTCCTTAAAACTCAACATATATTTTTTCATCCAATCTTCATGATACTTTCAAGTAATGATCAGTACACCAATCCCACTTGGATGCTCAAGTTTCGTTCTTTTACGTTGAAGCATTCGTTTGCAGTAACACTGTGAATTTTTAAGTTTCACTGTGTTTTCTCCTATATTGACAGATGCAGTTAGAACTCTAAATAAAACACGGTTTGTGCTAGCTTCTTGAAACTTGACACAATACAGTAGTTCTACGTTCTATCTCTAAGGTTTGTTTCCTCTTGATGTAGCCTTAAGCAGATACTGGTGAATGACACACACAATGAAAGACGTTGTTAGGCGGCCAAAACACTAGAGTCTCCTGAAAACTCAACATAAATTTTTGCTTCCGACCTTCATGATACTTTCAAGTAATGAGCAGTACACCAATCAAACTTGGATGCCCAAGTTTCGTTCTCCAAGGTTGAAGCATTCGTTTGCAGTAACAGTTTGAATTTTTAGGTTTCACTCTGTTTTCTCCTATATTGACAAGTGCAGTTCGAACTCTATATCAAACACAGTTTGTGCTAGCTTCTTGAAACTTGACACAATACATTAGTTCTACGTTCTATCTCTAAGGTTTGTTTCCTTTTGATGTCGCCAAAAGCAGGTACTGGCGAATGACACTTATATTGAAAGGTTTTGCAAAACTTCAAAAACACTAGAGTCTCCTGAAATCTCAACATATATTTTTTCATCCAATCTTCATGATACTTTCAAGTCATGATCAGTACACCAATCCCACTTGGATGCTCAAGTTTCTTTCTTTTCCGTTGAAGCATTCGTTTGCAGTAACAGTTTGAATTTTTAGGTTTCACTCTGTTTTCTCCTATATTGACAGATGCAGTTCAAACTCTAAATCAAACACGGTTTGTGCTAGCTTCTTGAAACTTGACACAATTCATTAGTTCTCCGTTCTATCTCTAAGGTTTGTTTCCTCTTGATGTAGCCTAAAGCAGGGACTGGCGAATAACACTTATATTGAAAGGGGTTGCCAAACTTCCAAAACACTAGAGTCTCCTTAAAACTCAACATATATTTTTTCATCCAATCTTCATGATACTTTCAAGTAATGATCAGTACACCAATCCCACTTGGATGCTCAAGTTTCGTTCTTTTAAGTTGAAGCATTCGTTTGCAGTAACACTGTGAATTTTTAAGTTTCACTGTGTTTTCTCCTATATTGACAGATGCAGTTAGAACTCTAAATAAAACACGGTTTGTGCTAGCTTCTTGAAACTTGACACAATACAGTAGTTCTACATTCTATCTCTAAGGTTTGTTTCCTCTTGATGTTGCCTTAAGCAGATACTGGTGAATGACACATTCAATGAAAGGCGTTGTTAGGCTGCCAAAACACTAGAGTCTCCTGAAATCTCAACATAAATTTTTGCTTCCGACCTTCATGATACTTTCAAGTAATGAGCAGTACACCAATCAAACGTGGATGCCCAAGTTTCGTTCTACTAGGTTGAAGCATTCGATTGCAGTAACATTTTGAATTTTTAGGTTTCACTCTGTTTTCTCCTATATTGACAAGTGCAGTTCGAACTCTATATCAAACACGGTTTGTGCTAGCTTCTTGAAACTTGACACAATACATTAGTTCTAGGTTCTATCTCTAAGGTTTGTTTCCTCTTGATGTCGCCTAAAGCAGGGACTGGGGAATGACACTTATATTGAAAGGGGTTGCCAAACTTCCAAAACACTAGAGTCTCCTGAAATCTCAACATATATTTTTTTCATCCAATCTTCATGATACTTTCAAGTAATGATCAGTACACCAATCCCACTTGGATGCTCAAGTTTCGTTCTTTTCCGTTGAAGCATTCGTTTGCAGTAACAGTTTGAATTTTTAGGTTTCACTCTGTTTTCTTTTATATTGACAGATGCAGTTCAAACTCTAAATCAAACACGGTTTGTGCTAGCTTCTTGAAACTTGACACAATACATTAGTTCTCCGTTCTATCTCAAAGGTTTGTTTCCTCTTGATGTAGCCTAAAGCAGGGACTGGCGAATAACACTTACATTGAAAGGGGTTGCCAAACTTCCAAAACACTAGAGACTCCTGAAATCTCAACATATATTTTTTCATCCAATCTTCATGATACTATCAAGTAATGAGCAGTACACCAATCAAACTTGGATGCCCATGTTTCGTTCTCCCAGGTTGAAGCATTCGTTTGCAGTAGCAGTTTGAATTTTTAGGTTTCACTCTGTTTTCTCCTATAATGACAGAATCCGTTCGAACTCTAAATCAAACATGGTTTGTGCTAGCTTCTTGAAACTTGACACAATACATTAGTTCTACGTTCTATCTCTAAGGTTTGTTTCCTCTTGATGTAGCCTAAAGCAGGGACAGGTGAATAACACCTATATTGAAAGGGGTTGCCAAACTTCCAAAACACTAGAGTCTCCTTAAATCTCAACATATATTTTTTCATCCAATCTTCATGATACTTTCAAGTAATGATCAGTACACCAACCCACTTGGTGCTCAAGTTTCGTTCTTTTACGTTGAAGCATTCGTTTGCAGTAACCGTTTGAATTTTTAGATTTCACTCTGTTTTCTCTTATATTGACAGATGCAGTTAAAATTCTAAATCAACTACGGTTTGTGGTAGCTTCTTGAAACTTGACACAAAACACTAGTTCTACGTTCTATCTCTAAGGATTGTTTCCTCTTGATGTAGCCTAAAGCAGGGACTGGCGAATAACACTTATATTGAAAGGGGTTGCCAAACTTCCAAAACACTAGAGTCTCCTGAAATCTCAACATATATTTTTTCATCCAATCTTCATGATACTTTCAAGTAATGATCAGTACACCAATCCCACTTGGATGCTCAAGTTTCGTTCTTTTACGTTGCAGCATTCGTTTGCAGTAAAAGTTTGAATTTTTAGGTTTCACTCTGTTTTCTCCTATATTGACAGATGCTGTTCGAACTCTAAATCAAACACGGTTTGTGCTAGCTTCTTGAAACTTGACACAATACAGTAGTTCTACGTTCTATCTCTAAGGTTTGTTTCCTCTTGATGTAGCCTTAAGCAGATACTGGTGAATGACACACTCAATGAAAGACGTTGTTAGGCGGTCAAAACACTAGAGTCTCCTGAAAACTCAACATAAATTTTTGCTTCCGACCTTCATGATACTTTCAAGTAATGAGCAGTACACCAATCAAACTTGGATGCCCAAGTTTCGTTCTCCAAGGTTGAAGCATTCGTTTGCAGTAACAGTTTGAATTTTTAGGTTTCACTCTGTTTTCTCCTATATTGACAGATGCAGTTAGAACTCTAAATCAAACACGGTTTGTGCTAGCTTCTTGAAACTTGACACAATACAGTAGTTCTACGTTCTATCTCTAAGGTTTGTTTCCTTTGGATGTCGCCTAAAGCAGGTACTGGCAAATGACACTTATATTGAAAGGTTTTGCCAAACTTCAAAAACACTAGAGTCTCCTGAAATCTCAACATATATTTTTTCATCCAATCTTCATGATACTTTCAAGTCATGATCAGTACACCAATCCCACTTGGATGCACAAGTTTCGTTCTTTTCCGTTGAAGCATTCGTTTGCAGTAACAGTTTGAATTTTTAGGTTTCACTCTGTTTTCTCCTATATTGACAGATGCAGTTCAAACTCTAAATCAAACACGGTTTGTGCTAGCTTCTTGAAACTTGACACAATTCATTAGTTCTCCGTTCTATCTCTAAGGTTTGTTTCCTCTTGATGTAGCCTAAAGCAGGGACTGGTGAAAAACACTTATATTGAAAGGGGTTGCCAAACTTCCAAAACACTAGAGTCTCCTGAAATCTCAACATATATTTTTTCATCCAATCTTCAGGATACTTTCAAGTAATGATCAGTACTCCAGTCCCACTTGGATGCTCAAGTTTCATTCTTTTACGTTGAAGCATTCGTTTGCAGTAACAGTGTGAATTTTTATTTTTCACTCTGTTTTCTACTATATTGACAGATGCAGTTAGAACTCTAAATCAAACACGGTTTGTGCTAGCTTCTTGAAACTTGACACAATACAGTAGTTCTACGTTCTATCTCTAAGGTTTGTTTCCTCTTCAGGTAGCCTAAAGCAGCGACTGGTGAATAACACTTATATTGAAAGGGGTTGCCAAACTTCCAAAACACTAGAGTCTCCTGAAATCTCAACATATATTTTTTCATCCAATCTTCATGATACTTTCACGTAATGATCAGTACACCAATCCCACTTGGATGCTCAAGTTTCGTTCTTTTCCGTTGAAGCATTCGTTTGCAGTAACAGTTTGAATTTTTAGGTTTCACTCTGTTTTCTCCTATATTGACTGATGCAGTTAAAACTCTATATCAACCACGGT
This sequence comes from Callospermophilus lateralis, assembly GCF_048772815.1. Classification (NCBI taxonomy): domain Eukaryota; kingdom Metazoa; phylum Chordata; class Mammalia; order Rodentia; family Sciuridae; genus Callospermophilus; species Callospermophilus lateralis. The sequence continues at coordinate 5,969 of NW_027515250.1, read as the reverse complement.
TTGTGGTAGCTTCTTGAAACTTGAAACAATACACTAGTTCTACGTTCTATCTCTAAGGTTTGTTTCCTCTTGATGTAGCCTAAAGCAGGGACTGGCGAATAACACTTACATTGAAAGGGGTTGCCAAACTTCCAAAACACTAGAGACTCCTGAAATCTCAACATATATTTTTTCATCCAATCTTCATGATACTATCAAGTAATGAGCAGTACACCAATCAAACTTGGATGCCCATGTTTCGTTCTCCTAGGTTGAAGCATTCGTTTGCAGTAGCAGTTTGAATTTTTAGGTTTCACTCTGTTTTCTCCTATACTGACAGAATCCGTTCGAACTCTAAATCAAACACGGTTTGTGCTAGCTTCTTGAAACTTGACACAATACATTAGTTCTACGTTCTATGTCTAAGGATTGTTTCCTCTTGATGTAGCCTAAAGCAGGGACTGGCGAATAACACTTACATTGAAAGGGGTTGCCAAACTTCCAAAACACTAGAGTCTCCTGAAATCTCAACATATATTTTTTCATCCAATCTTCATGATACTTTCAAGTAATGATCAGTACACCAATCCCACTTGGATGCTCAAGTTTCGTTCTTTTACGTTGGAGCATTCGTTTGCAGTAAAAGTTTGAATTTTTAGGTTTCACTCTGTTTTCTCTTATATTGACAGATGCTGTTCGAACTCTAAATCAAACACGGTTTGTGCTAGCTTCCTGAAACTTGACACAATACAGTAGTTCTACATTCTATCTCTAAGGTTTGTTTCCTCTTGATGTAGCCTTAAGCAGATACTGGTGAATGACACATTCAATGAAAGGCATTGTTAGGCTGTCAAAACACTAGAGTCTCCTGAAATCTCAACATAAATTTTTGCTTCCGACCTTCATGATACTTTCAGGTAATGAGCAGTACACCAATCAAACTTGGATGCCCATGTTTCGTTCTCCTAGGTTGAAGCATTCGTTTGCAGTAACAGTTTGAATTTTTAGGTTTCACTCTGTTTTCTCCTATATTGACAAGTGCAGTTCGAACTCTATATCAAACACGGTTTGTGCTAGCTTCTTGAAACTTGACACAATACATTAGTTCTACGTTCTATATCTAAGGTTTGTTTCCTCTTGATGTAGCCTAAAGCAGGGACTGGCGAATAACACTTATATTGAAAGGGGTTGCCAAACTTCCAAAACACTAGAGTCTCCTTAAAACTCAACATATATTTTTTCATCCAATCTTCATGATACTTTCAAGTAATGATCAGTACACCAATCCCACTTGGATGCTCAAGTTTCGTTCTTTTACGTTGAAGCATTCGTTTGCAGTAACACTGTGAATTTTTAAGTTTCACTGTGTTTTCTCCTATATTGACAGATGCAGTTAGAACTCTAAATAAAACACGGTTTGTGCTAGCTTCTTGAAACTTGACACAATACAGTAGTTCTACATTCTATCTCTAAGGTTTGTTTCCTCTTGATGTTGCCTTAAGCAGATACTGGTGAATGACACATTCAATGAAAGGCGTTGTTAGGCTGCCAAAACACTAGAGTCTCCTGAAATCTCAACATAAATTTTTGCTTCCGACCTTCATGATACTTTCAAGTAATGAGCAGTACACCAATCAAACTTGGATGCCCAAGTTTCGTTCTACTAGGTTGAAGCATTCGATTGCAGTAACATTTTGAATTTTTAGGTTTCACTCTGTTTTCTCCTATATTGACAAGTGCAGTTCGAACTCTATATCAAACACGGTTTGTGCTAGCTTCTTGAAACTTGACACAATACATTAGTTCTAGGTTCTATCTCTAAGGTTTGTTTCCTCTTGATGTCGCCTAAAGCAGGGACTGGGGAATGACACTTATATTGAAAGGGGTTGCCAAACTTCCAAAACACTAGAGTCTCCTGAAATCTCAACATATATTTTTTTCATCCAATCTTCATGATACTTTCAAGTAATGATCAGTACACCAATCCCACTTGGATGCTCAAGTTTCGTTCTTTTCCGTTGAAGCATTCGTTTGCAGTAACAGTTTGAATTTTTAGGTTTCACTCTGTTTTCTTTTATATTGACAGATGCAGTTCAAACTCTAAATCAAACACGGTTTGTGCTAGCTTCTTGAAACTTGACACAATACATTAGTTCTCCGTTCTATCTCAAAGGTTTGTTTCCTCTTGATGTAGCCTAAAGCAGGGACTGGCGAATAACACTTACATTGAAAGGGGTTGCCAAACTTCCAAAACACTAGAGACTCCTGAAATCTCAACATATATTTTTTCATCCAATCTTCATGATACTATCAAGTAATGAGCAGTACACCAATCAAACTTGGATGCCCATGTTTCGTTCTCCCAGGTTGAAGCATTCGTTTGCAGTAGCAGTTTGAATTTTTAGGTTTCACTCTGTTTTCTCCTATAATGACAGAATCCGTTCGAACTCTAAATCAAACATGGTTTGTGCTAGCTTCTTGAAACTTGACACAATACATTAGTTCTACGTTCTATCTCTAAGGTTTGTTTCCTCTTGATGTAGCCTAAAGCAGGGACAGGTGAATAACACCTATATTGAAAGGGGTTGCCAAACTTCCAAAACACTAGAGTCTCCTTAAATCTCAACATATATTTTTTCATCCAATCTTCATGATACTTTCAAGTAATGATCAGTACACCAACCCACTTGGTGCTCAAGTTTCGTTCTTTTACGTTGAAGCATTCGTTTGCAGTAACCGTTTGAATTTTTAGATTTCACTCTGTTTTCTCTTATATTGACAGATGCAGTTAAAATTCTAAATCAACTACGGTTTGTGGTAGCTTCTTGAAACTTGACACAAAACACTAGTTCTACGTTCTATCTCTAAGGATTGTTTCCTCTTGATGTAGCCTAAAGCAGGGACTGGCGAATAACACTTATATTGAAAGGGGTTGCCAAACTTCCAAAACACTAGAGTCTCCTGAAATCTCAACATATATTTTTTCATCCAATCTTCATGATACTTTCAAGTAATGATCAGTACACCAATCCCACTTGGATGCTCAAGTTTCGTTCTTTTACGTTGCAGCATTCGTTTGCAGTAAAAGTTTGAATTTTTAGGTTTCACTCTGTTTTCTCCTATATTGACAGATGCTGTTCGAACTCTAAATCAAACACGGTTTGTGCTAGCTTCTTGAAACTTGACACAATACAGTAGTTCTACGTTCTATCTCTAAGGTTTGTTTCCTCTTGATGTAGCCTTAAGCAGATACTGGTGAATGACACACTCAATGAAAGACGTTGTTAGGCGGTCAAAACACTAGAGTCTCCTGAAAACTCAACATAAATTTTTGCTTCCGACCTTCATGATACTTTCAAGTAATGAGCAGTACACCAATCAAACTTGGATGCCCAAGTTTCGTTCTCCAAGGTTGAAGCATTCGTTTGCAGTAACAGTTTGAATTTTTAGGTTTCACTCTGTTTTCTCCTATATTGACAGATGCAGTTAGAACTCTAAATCAAACACGGTTTGTGCTAGCTTCTTGAAACTTGACACAATACAGTAGTTCTACGTTCTATCTCTAAGGTTTGTTTCCTTTGGATGTCGCCTAAAGCAGGTACTGGCAAATGACACTTATATTGAAAGGTTTTGCCAAACTTCAAAAACACTAGAGTCTCCTGAAATCTCAACATATATTTTTTCATCCAATCTTCATGATACTTTCAAGTCATGATCAGTACACCAATCCCACTTGGATGCACAAGTTTCGTTCTTTTCCGTTGAAGCATTCGTTTGCAGTAACAGTTTGAATTTTTAGGTTTCACTCTGTTTTCTCCTATATTGACAGATGCAGTTCAAACTCTAAATCAAACACGGTTTGTGCTAGCTTCTTGAAACTTGACACAATTCATTAGTTCTCCGTTCTATCTCTAAGGTTTGTTTCCTCTTGATGTAGCCTAAAGCAGGGACTGGTGAAAAACACTTATATTGAAAGGGGTTGCCAAACTTCCAAAACACTAGAGTCTCCTGAAATCTCAACATATATTTTTTCATCCAATCTTCAGGATACTTTCAAGTAATGATCAGTACTCCAGTCCCACTTGGATGCTCAAGTTTCATTCTTTTACGTTGAAGCATTCGTTTGCAGTAACAGTGTGAATTTTTATTTTTCACTCTGTTTTCTACTATATTGACAGATGCAGTTAGAACTCTAAATCAAACACGGTTTGTGCTAGCTTCTTGAAACTTGACACAATACAGTAGTTCTACGTTCTATCTCTAAGGTTTGTTTCCTCTTCAGGTAGCCTAAAGCAGCGACTGGTGAATAACACTTATATTGAAAGGGGTTGCCAAACTTCCAAAACACTAGAGTCTCCTGAAATCTCAACATATATTTTTTCATCCAATCTTCATGATACTTTCACGTAATGATCAGTACACCAATCCCACTTGGATGCTCAAGTTTCGTTCTTTTCCGTTGAAGCATTCGTTTGCAGTAACAGTTTGAATTTTTAGGTTTCACTCTGTTTTCTCCTATATTGACTGATGCAGTTAAAACTCTATATCAACCACGGTTTGTGGTAGCTTCTTGAAACTTGAAACAATACACTAGTTCTACGTTCTATCTCTAAGGTTTGTTTCCTCTTGATGTAGCCTAAAGCAGGGACTGGCGAATAACACTTACATTGAAAGGGGTTGCCAAACTTCCAAAACACTAGAGACTCCTGAAATCTCAACATATATTTTTTCATCCAATCTTCATGATACTATCAAGTAATGAGCAGTACACCAATCAAACTTGGATGCCCATGTTTCGTTCTCCTAGGTTGAAGCATTCGTTTGCAGTAGCAGTTTGAATTTTTAGGTTTCACTCTGTTTTCTCCTATACTGACAGAATCCGTTCGAACTCTAAATCAAACACGGTTTGTGCTAGCTTCTTGAAACTTGACACAATACATTAGTTCTACGTTCTATGTCTAAGGATTGTTTCCTCTTGATGTAGCCTAAAGCAGGGACTGGCGAATAACACTTACATTGAAAGGGGTTGCCAAACTTCCAAAACACTAGAGTCTCCTGAAATCTCAACATATATTTTTTCATCCAATCTTCATGATACTTTCAAGTAATGATCAGTACACCAATCCCACTTGGATGCTCAAGTTTCGTTCTTTTACGTTGGAGCATTCGTTTGCAGTAAAAGTTTGAATTTTTAGGTTTCACTCTGTTTTCTCTTATATTGACAGATGCTGTTCGAACTCTAAATCAAACACGGTTTGTGCTAGCTTCTTGAAACTTGACACAATACAGTAGTTCTACATTCTATCTCTAAGGTTTGTTTCCTCTTGATGTAGCCTTAAGCAGATACTGGTGAATGACACATTCAATGAAAGGCATTGTTAGGCTGTCAAAACACTAGAGTCTCCTGAAATCTCAACATAAATTTTTGCTTCCGACCTTCATGATACTTTCAGGTAATGAGCAGTACACCAATCAAACTTGGATGCCCATGTTTCGTTCTCCTAGGTTGAAGCATTCGTTTGCAGTAACAGTTTGAATTTTTAGGTTTCACTCTGTTTTCTCCTATATTGACAAGTGCAGTTCGAACTCTATATCAAACACGGTTTGTGCTAGCTTCTTGAAACTTGACACAATACATTAGTTCTACGTTCTATATCTAAGGTTTGTTTCCTCTTGATGTAGCCTAAAGCAGGGACTGGCGAATAACACTTATATTGAAAGGGGTTGCCAAACTTCCAAAACACTAGAGTCTCCTTAAAACTCAACATATATTTTTTCATCCAATCTTCATGATACTTTCAAGTAATGATCAGTACACCAATCCCACTTGGATGCTCAAGTTTCGTTCTTTTACGTTGAAGCATTCGTTTGCAGTAACACTGTGAATTTTTAAGTTTCACTGTGTTTTCTCCTATATTGACAGATGCAGTTAGAACTCTAAATAAAACACGGTTTGTGCTAGCTTCTTGAAACTTGACACAATACAGTAG
>NW_027515249.1:0-87714 GCF_048772815.1 Callospermophilus lateralis | reverse complement strand
TATTAATGACAAGTACACAGATCCCACTTGCCTCACCAAATTTTGTTCTTCTAGGTTGAAGCGCTCATTTACAGTAGCAGTTTTTATTTTTAGGTTTCACTCTGTTCTCTCCTATATAGATAGATGAATTTGGAACTCTAAATCCAACATGGTTTGTAGTAACTCTTTGAAACTTGAGAAAATAAAGGAGTTCTCAGTTTTGTCTCTATGGTTTGTTCCCTCTTCAAGTAGCCCTAGGCACAGACTGTGGAAAAGCACTTTCATTGAGAGGGGTTGCCAAGCTTCTAAGAAATAACGAGTTTCCTAAATACCAGCAAATATTTTTTCACCCAATCTTGATGATACTTGGTGATAATGATCAGTACACAAATCCCACTTGGATCACCAAATTTTCTTCTTCAAGGTGGAAGCGTTCGTCTACAGTATCAGTTTTTATATTTAGTTTTCACTCTGTTCTCTCCTATAGAGATAGATGAATTTGGAACTCTAAATACAACATGGTTTGTAATAGCTCTTTGAAACTTGACAAAATAAAGGAGTTCTCAGTTTTGTCTCTGTGGTTTGTTTCCTCTTCATGTAGCCCTAGGCACAGACTGTGGAAAAGTACTTTCATTGAGAGGGGTTGCCAAGCTTCTAAGAAATAACGAGTTTCCGAAATACCAGCAAATATTTTTTCACCCAATCTTGATGATACTTGGTGGTAATAGTCACTACACAAACCCCACTTGAGTCACCAAATTTTCTCTTCTAGGTTGAAACGTTCGTTAACAGTAGCAGTTTTTATTTTTAGGTTTCACTCTGTTCTCACTTATATAGATAGATGAATTTGGAACTCTAAATCCAGCATGGTTTGTAGTAGCTCTTTGAAAGTTGACAAAATATAACAGTTCTCAGTTTTGTCTCTATGGTTTGTTTCCTCTTCAAGTAGCCGTAGGCACAGACTGGGGAAAAGCACTTTCATTGAGAGGGGTTGCAAAGCATCTAAGACACAACGAGTGTCTGAAATACCAGCAAATATTCTTTCACCCAATCTTGATGATACTTGGTTGTAATGATAAGTACACAAATCCAACTTGGCTCACCAAATTTACTTCGTCTAGGTGGAAGCGTTCGTTTACAGTAGCAGTTTATATTTTTAGGTTTCACTCTGTTCTCTCCTATATAGATAGATGAATTTGGAACTCTAAATCCAACATGGTTTGTAGTAGCTCTTTGAAACTTGACAAAATAAAGCAGTTCTCAGTTTTTTCTCTATGTTTTGTTTCCTCTTCAAGTAGACGTAGGCACACACTGTGGAAATGCACTTTCATTGAGAGGGGTTGCCAAGCATCCAAGAAATTACGAGTTTACGAAAAACCAGCAAATATTTTTTCACCCAATGTTGATGATACGTGGTGGTAATGACAAGTACACAAATCCCACTTGGCTCACCAAATTTTGTTCTTCTAGGTTGAAGTGTTCGTTTGCAGTAGCAGTTTTTCTTTTTAGGTTTCACTCTGTTCTCTCCTTTATAGATAGATGAATTTGGAACTCTAAATCAAACATGGTGTGTAGTAGCTCTTTGTAACTAGACAAAATAAGGGAGTTCTCAGTTTTGTCTCTATGGTTTGTCTGATCTCCAAGTAGCCCTAGGCACAGACTGTGGAAAACACTTTAATTGAGAGGGGTTGCCACGCTTCTAAGAAATAACGAGTTTCCGAAATACCAGCAAAAATTTTTTCACCCAATCTTGATGATACTTGGTAGTAATGATCGGTACACAAATCCCACTTGACTCGCCAAATTTTGTTCTTCTAGGTTGAAGCGTTCATTTACAGTTGCAGTTTATATTTTCAGGTTCCCTCTGTTCTCTCCTATGTAGATAGATGATTTTGGAACTCTAATTCCAACATGGTTTGTTGTAGCTCTTTGAAACTTGACAAAAAAAGGAGTTCTCAGTTTTGTCTCTATGATTTGTTTCCCCTTCATGTAGCCTAAGCAGAGACTGTGGAAAAGCACTTTCATTGAAAGGGTTGCCATGCTTCCAAGAAATTACGAGTTTCCGAAATACCAGCAAATGTTTTTCCACCCAATGTTGATGATACGTGGTATTATGACAGTACACAGAATCCACTTGCTCACCAAATTTTGTTCTTCTAGGTTGAAGCGCTCATTTACAGTAGGCAGTTTTTATATTTAGGTTTCACTCTGTTCTCTCCTATATAGATAGATGAATTTGGAACTGTAAATCCAACATGGTTTGTAGTAACTCTTTGAAACTTGACAAAATAAAGGAGTTCTCAGTTTTGTCTCAATGGGTTGTTTCCTCTTCTAGTAGCCCTAGGAGCAGACTGTGGAAAAGCACGTTCATTGAGAGTGGTTGCCAAGCTTCTAACAAATAACGAGTTTCCGACATACCGCAAATATTTTTTCACCCAATCTTGATAATACTTGTAGGTAATGATCAGTACAAAATCCCACTTGGCGCACCAAATTTTGTTCTTCTATGTTGAAGCGTTCGTCTACAGTAGCAGTTTTTTTTTAATTAGGTTTCCCTGTGTTCTCTCCTATATAGATAGATGAATTTGGAACTGTAAATCCAACATGGTTTGTAGTAGCTCTTTGAAACTTAACAAAATAAAGGAGTTCTCAGTTTTGTCTCCATGCTAGTTTCATCTTCAAGTAGCCCTAGGCACAGACTGTGGAAGAGCACTTTCATTGAGAAGGGTTGCAAAGCTTCTAACAAATAACGAGTTTCCGAAATACCAGCAAATATTTTTTCACCCAATCTTGATGATACTTGGTGGTAATGATCAGTACACAAATCCCTCCTGGATCACCAAATTTTGTTCTTCTAGGTTTAAGGGTTCGTCTACAGTAGCAGTTTTTATATTTAGGTTTCCCTCTGTTCTTTCCCATATAGATAGATGAATTTGGAACTCTAAATCCAACATGGTTGTAGTAGCTCTTTGAAAATTGACAAATTAAAGGAGTTCTCAGATTTGTCTCTATGGTTTGTTTCCTCTTCAAGTAGCCCTAGGAGAGACTGTGGAAAAGCACTTTCATTGAGAGGGGTTTCCAAGCTTCTAAGAAATAACGAGTTTCCGCAATTCCAGCAAATATTTTTTACCCAATCTTGACGATACGTGGTGGTAATGATCAGAGGACAAATCCCACTTGACTCACCAAATTTTGTTCTTCAAGGTTGAAGCGTTCGTTTACATTAGCAGTTTTTATTTTTAGGTTTCAATCTGTTCTCTCCTATATAGTTAGATGAATTTGGAACTCTAAATCCAACATGGTTTGTAGTAGCTCGTTGAAACTTGACAAAATAAAGGAGTTCTCAGTTTTGTCTCTATTGTTTGTTTCCTCTTCAAGTAGCCTTAGGCACAGACTGTGGAAAAGCACTGTCATTGAGAGAGGTTGCCAAGCTTCTAAGAAATGTCAATTTCCGAAATACAGCAAATATTTTTCACCCAATCTTGATGATACTTGGTTTTAATAATCAGTACACAAATCCCACTAGGCTCACAAAGTTTGTTCTTCTATGTTGAAGCGTTCGTCTACAGTAGCAGTTTTTGTATTTAGGTTTCCCTCTGTTCTCTCCTATATAGATAGATGAATTTGGAACTCTAAATCCAACATGGTTTGTAGTGGCTCCTTGAAACTTGACAAAATAAAGTAGTTCTCGGTTTTGTCTCTATGGTTAGTTTCCTCTTCAAGTAGCCTTAGGCACAGACTTTGGAAAAGCACTTTCATTGAGAGGGGTTGCCAAACTTCTAAGAAATAACGAGTTTCCGAAATACCAGCAAATATTTTTCACCCAATCTGGATGATACATGGTGGTAATGACAAAACACAAATTCCACTTGGCTCACCAAATTTTGTTCTTCTAGGTTGTAGCATTCGTTTACAATAGCAGTATTTATTTTTAGGTTTCACCCTGTTCTACCCTTTATAGATAGATTAATTTGGATCTCTAAATCCAACATGGTTTTTAGTAGCTCTTTGAAACTTGACGAAATAAAGGAGTTCTCACTTTTGTCTCTATGGTTTGTTTCCTGTTCAAGTAGCCCTAGGCACAGATTTTGGAAAAGCATTTTCATTGTGAGGGGTTGCAAAGCTTCTAAGAAATAACAGGTTTCCGAAATACCAGCAAATATTTTTTCACCCAATCTTGATGATACTTGATGGTAATGATCAGTACACCATTCCGACTTGGCTCACCAAATTTTGTTCTTCTAGGTTGATGCGTTCGTCTACAGTAGCAGTTTTAATATTTAGGTTTCACCTTGTTCTCTTCCATATAGATAGATGAATATGGAACTCTAAATCCAACATGGTTTGTAGTAGCTCTTTGAAACTTGACAAAATAAAAGAGTTCTCAGTTTTGTCTCAATGGTTTGTTTCCTCTTCATGTAGCCCTAGGCACAGACTATGGAAATGCATTTTCATTGAAAGGGGCTGCCAAGCTTCCAAGAAATAACGAGTTTCCGAAATACCAGCAAATTTTTTTTCACCCAATCTTGATGATACTTGGTGGTAATGATCGGTACACAAATCCCACATGGCTCACCCAATTTTGCTCTTCTCGGTTGAAGCTTTCATTTACAGTAGCAGTTTTTATTTTTAGTTTTCACTCTGTTCAATCTTATATAGATAGATGAAATCGGAACTCTAAATCCAACAGGGTTTGTAGTAGCTCTTCGAAACTTGACAAAATAACGGAGTTCTCAGTTTTGTCTCTATGGTTTGTTTCCTCTTCAAGTAGGCCTAAGCAGAGACTTAGGAAAAGCACTTTCATTGGGAGGGGTTGCCAAGCTTCTACGAAATAACGAGTTTCCGAAAAACCAGCAAATATTTTTTCACCCAATCTTGATGATACTTGGGTGTTAATGATGAGTCCACAAATCACACTTGGCTCAACAAATTTTGTTCTTCTAGGTTTAAGCGTTCGTCTACAGTAGCAGTTTTTATTTTTAGGTTTTACTCTGTTCTCTCTTATATAGATAGATGAATTTGGAACTCTAAATGCAACATGGTTTGTAGTAGCTCTTTGAAACTTGACAAAATTAAAGAGTTCTCAGTTTTGTCTCTATGGTAGGTTTCCTGTTCAAGTAGACTGAGGCACAGACTGTTGGAAAAGCACTTTCATTGAGAGGGGTTGCCGAGCTTCTAAGAAATAACGAGTTTCCAAAATACCAGCAAATATTTTTTCACCCAGTCTTGATGATACTTGGTGGTAATGATCAGTACACGAATCCCCCTAGGCTCACAAGTTTTGTTCTTCTAGGTTGAAGGGTTCGTCTACAGTAGCAGTTTATATATTTAGGTTTCACTCTGTTCTCTTCCATATAGATAGATGAATTTGGAACTCTAAATCCAACATGGTTTCTAGTAGCTCTTTGAAACTTGTCGAAATAAAGTAGTTCTCAGTATTTTCTTTATGGTTTGTTTCCTCTTCAAGTAGCCCTAGGCACAGACTGTGGAAAAGCACTTTCATTGAGAGGGGTTGCCAAGCGTCTAAGAAATAACGATTTTCCTAAATACCAGCAAATTTTTTTTCACCCAATCTTGATGATACTTGCTGGTAATGATCAGTACACCAATCCCACTTGGCACACCAAATTTTGTTCTTCTCGGTTGGTTGTAGCGTTCGTCTACAGTAGCAGTTTTTATATTTAGGTTTCACCCTGTTCTCTTCCATATAGATAGATGAATTTGGAACTCTAAATCCAACATGTTTATAGTAGCTCTTTGAAGCTTGACAAAATAAAAGAGTTCTCAGTTGTATCTCTATGATTTGTTTCCTCTTCAAGTAGCCCTAAGCAGAGAGTGTGGAAAAGCACTTTCATTTAAAGGGGTTACCAAGCTTCTAAGAAATTACGAGTTTCCGAAAAACCAGCAAATATTTTTATGATAATTGGTGGTAATGACAAGTACACAAATCCTACATGGCTCACCAAATTATGTTCTTCCAGGTTGACGCTTTCGGTTACAGTAGCAGTTTTTATTTTTAGGTTTCACTCTGTTCTCTCGTATATAGATAGATGAATTTGGAACTCTAAATTCAACATGGTTTGTAGTAGCTCTTTGAAACATGACAAAATAAAGGAGTTCTCAGTTTTGTCTCTATGGTTTGTTTCCTCTTCAAGTAGCCCTAGACACAGACTGTGAAAAGCACTTTCATTAAATGGGGTTGCCAAGCTTCCAAGAAATAACGAGTTTCCGAAATACCAGCAAATATTTTTTCACCCAATCTTGATGATACTTAGTCGTAATGATCGGTACACAAATCCCAATTGAATCACCAAATTTTGTTCTTCTAGGTTGAAGCGTTCGAATACAGTAGCAGTTTTTATATTTAGGTTTCCCTCTGTAATCTCCTATATAAATAGATGAATTTGGAACTCTAAATCCAATATGGTTTGTAGTAGCTTTTTGAAACTTGACAAAATAAAGGAGTTCTCAGTTTTGTCTTTACGGTTTGTTTCCCCTTCAAGTAGCTCTAGGCACAGACTGTGGAAAAGCACTTTCATTGAGAGGAGTTGCCAAGCTTCTATAAATAACGAGTTTCCGAAATACCAGCAAATATTTTTTCACCAAATCTTGATGGTACGTGGTGGTAATGACAAGAACACAAATCCCACTTGGCTCACCAAATTTTGTTCTTCTAGTTTGAAGCGTTTGTTTACAGTAGCAGTTTATATTTTTAGGTTTCCCTCTGTTTTCTACAATATAGATAGCTGAATTCGGAACTCTAAATCCAACATGGTTTGTACTAGCTCTTTAAAACTTGACAAAAAAAAGTAGTTCTCAGTTTTGTCTCTATGATTTGTTTCCTCTTCAAGTAGCCCTAAGGAGAGACTGTGGAAAAGCACTTTCATTGAAAGGGGTTGCCAAGCTAACAAGAAATTATGAGTTTCCGAAATACCAGCAAATATTTTTTCACTCAATCTGGATGATACGTGGTGGTAATGAAAAGTACACAAATCCCACTTGGCTCACCAAATTTTGTTCTTATAGGTTGAAGCGTTCGTTTACAGTAGCAGTTTTTATTTCTAGGTTTCCCTCTGTTCTATCCTATATAGATAGATGACTTTGGAACTCTAAATCCAACATGGTTTGTAGTAGCCCTTTGAAGCTTGACAAAAAAAAAACTAGTTTTCAGTTTTGTATCTATGGTTTGTTTCCTCTTCAAGTAGCCCTAGGCACAGACTGTGGAAAAGCACTTTCATTGAGAGGGTTTGCCAAGCTTCTAAGAAATAACGAGTTTCCGAAATACCAGCAAATATTTTTTCACCCAATCTTGATGATACTTGGTGGTAATGATCAGTACACAAATCCCACTTGGCTAACCAAATTTTCTTCCTCTAGGTTGACGCGTTCGTCTACAGTAGCAGTTTCTATTCTTAGTTCTCACTCTGTTCTCTCCTATGTAGATAGATGAATTTGGAACTCAAAATCCAACATGGTTTGTAGTAGCTCTTTGAAACTTGACAAAATAAAGGAGATCTCAGTTTGTTCTCTATAATTTGTTTACTCTTCAAGGAGCCCTAGGAAGAGACTGTGGAAAAGCATTTTCATTGAAAGAGGTTGTCAAGCTTCCAAGAAATAACGAGTTTCCGAAATACCAGCAAATATTTTATCACCCAATCTTGATGATACGTGATGGTAATGACAAGTACACAAATCACACATGGCTCAATAATTTTGTTCTTCTAGGTTTAAGCGTTCGTTTCAAGTAGCAGTTTTTATTTTAGGTTTCACTCTGTTCTCTCCTATATAGATGGATGAATTTGGAACTCTAAATCCAACATGGTTTCTAGTAGCTCTTTGAAACTTGACAAAATAAAAGAGTTCTCAGCTTTGTCTATGTAATTTGTTTCCTCTTCAAGTAGCCCTAAGCAGAGACTTTAGAAAAGCACTTTCATTGAAAGGGGTTGCCAAGCTTCCAAGAAATTACGAGTTGCCGAAATACCAGCATATATTTTTTCACCGAATCTTGATGATACTTGGTGGTAATGACAAGTACACAAATCCCAATTGGCTCACCAAATTTTGTTCTTCTAGGTTGAAACGTTCGTTTACAGTCGCAGTTTGTATTTTTAGTTTTCACTTTGTTCTCTCCTATATAGATAGATGAATTAGGAACTCTAAATCCAACATGGTTTCTGGTAGCTCTTTGAAAATTTACAAAAAAAAAGTAGTTCTCAGTTTTGTCTCTATAGTTTGTTTTTTCTTCAAGGAGCCCTAAGCAGATACTGTGGAAAAGCACTTTCATTAAAAGAGGTTGCCAAGCTTCCAAGAAATTACAAGTTGCCGAAATACCAGCAAATATTTTGTCACCCAATCTTGATGATACGTTGTGGTAATGACAAGTACACAAATCCCAATTGGCTCACCAAATTTTGTTCTTCTAGGTTGAAGCGTTTGTATACAGTTGCAGTTTTTATTTTTAGGTTTCACTCTGTTCTCTCATAAATAGATAGATTAATTTGGAACTCTAAATCCAACATGGTTTGTAGTAGCTGTTTGAAACTTGACAAAAAAAAAGTAGTTCTCAGTTTTGTCTCTATGGTTTGTTTCCTCTTCAAATAGCCCTAGGCACCGACTGGGGAAAAGCACCTTCATTGAGAGGGGTTGCCAAGCTTCTAAGAAATAACGAGTTTCTGAAATACCAGCAAATATTTTTTCACGCAAACTTGATGATACTTGCTGGTAATGATCAGTACACAAATCCCACTTGGCTCACCAAATTGTGTTCTTCTAGTTTGAAGCGTTCGTTTACAGTAGCACTTTTTATGTTTAGGTTTCACCCTGTTCTCTTTTATATAGATAGATGAATTGGAACTCTAAATCCAACATGGTTTGTTGTAGCTCTTTGAAACTTGACAAAATAAATCAGTTCTCAGTTTTGTGTCTATGGTTTCTTTCCTCTTCAAGTAGCCCTAGGCACAGACTGTGGAAAAGCACTTTCATTGAAAGGGGTTGCCAAGCTTCCAAAAATAACGAGTTTCCGAAATACCTGCAAATATTTTTTACCCAATCTTGATCATACTTGGTGGTAATGATCGGTACATAAATCCCACTTGTCTCACCAAATTTTGTTCTTCTAGGTTGAAGCTTTCTTTTACAGTCGCAGTTTCTATTTTTAGGTTTCACTCTGTTCTCTCCTATATAGATAGATGAATTTGGAACTATAAATCCAACATGGTTTGTAGTAGCTCTTTGAAACTTGACGAAATAAAGGAGTTCTCAGTTTTGTCTCTATAGTTTCTTTCCTCTTCAAGTAGCCCTAGGCACAGACTGTGGAAAAGCACTTTCATTGAGAGGGGTTTTCAAGCTTCTAAAAAATAACGAGTTTCCGATATAACCGAAAATATTTTTTCACCCAATCTTGATGATACTTGGTGGTAATGATCAGTACACAAATCCCACTTGGCTCACCAAATTTTCTTCTTCTAGTTTGAAGCGTTCGTCTACAGTAGCAATTTTTATATTTAGGTTTCACTCTGTTCTCTCCTATATAGATAGATGAAGTTGGAAATAAATCCAACATGGTTTGTAGTATTACTTTGAAAATTGAGAAAATAAAGGAGTTCTCAGTTTTGTCTCTATGGTTTGTTTCCTCTTCAAGTAGCACTAGGCAGAGACTGTGGGAAAGCACTTTCATTGAGAGGGGTTGCCAAGCTTCTAAGAAGTAACGAGTTACCGAAATACCAGCAAATATTTTTTCACCCAATGTTGATGATACGTGGATGTAATGATCAGGACTCAAATCCCACTTGGCTCACCAAATTGTGTCCTTCTAGGTTGAAGCGTTCGTTTACAGTAGCAGTTTTTACATGTAGGTTTCACTCTGTTTTCTCTTATATAGAAAGATGAATCTATAACTCTATATTCAACATCGTTTGTAGTAGTTCTTTGAAACTGGACAAAATAAAGTATTTCTCAGTTTCTTCGCTATGGTTTGTTTCCTCTTCAAGTAGCAATAGGCACAGACTGTGGAAAAGCACTTTCATTGAAAGGGGTTGCCAAGCTTCCAAGATATAACGAGTTTCCAAATTGCCAGCAAATATTTTCTCACGCATTCTTGATGATACTTGGTGGTAATGATCCATACATAAATCCCAATTGACTCACCACATTTTTTACTTCTAGTTTGAAGTGTTCGCTTGCAGTAGCAGTTTATATTTTTAGGTTTCCCTCTGTTCTCTCCTATATAGATAGCTGAATTTGGAACTCAAAATCCAACATGGTTTGTAGTAGCTCTTTGAAACTTGTCAAAATAAAGTAGTTCTCAGTTTTGTCTCTATGGTTTGTTTCCTATTCATGTAGCCCTATGCACAGACTGTGGAAAAGCACTTTCATTGAAAGGGGTTGCCAAGCTTCCAATAAATAACGAGTTACCGAAATACCAGCAAATACTTTTTCACTCAATCTTGATGATACGTGTTGGTAATGACAGGTACACAAATCCCACTTGGCTCACCAAATTTTGTTCTTCTAGGTTGAAGCATTCGTTTACAGTAGGAATTTTTTTTAGGTTCCACTCTGTTCTCTCCTATATAGATAGATGAATTTGGAACTCTAAATCCAACATGGTTTGTAGTAGCTCTTTGAAACTCGACAAAATAAAGGAGTTCTCAGTTTTGTCTCTATGGTTTGTTTCCGATTCAAGTAGCCCTAGGAACAGACTGTGGAAAAGCACTTTCATTGAGGGGGTTGCCTAGCTTCCAATAAATAACGAGTTACTGAAATACCAGCATATATTTTTTCACCCAGTTCTGATGATACGCGGTGGTAATGACAAGTGCACAAATCCTACTTGACTCACCAAATTTTGTTCTTCTAGTTTTAAGTGTTCGTTTACAGTAGCATTTTATATTTTTAGGTTTTTCACTGTTCTCTCCTATATAGATGGATGAATTTTGAACTCTAAATCCAACATGGTTTGTAGTAGCTCTTTGAAACTTGACAAAATAAAGTAGTTCTCAATTTGCCTCTAGGGTTTGTTTCCTCTTCACGTAGCCCTATGTAGAGACTGTGGAAAAGCACTTTCATTGAAAGGGGTTGCAAAGCTTCCAAGAAATTACGAGTTTCCGAAATAAAAGCAAATATTTTTTGCACCCAATCTTGATGATACGTGGTGGTAATGACAAGTACACAAATCCCACTTGGCTCACCAAATTTTGTTCTTCTAGTTTGAAGTGTTCGTTTACAGTAGCAGTTTATATTTTTAGGTTTCCCGCTGTTCTCTCCTGTATAGATAGATGAATGTGGAACTCTAAATCGAACATGGTTTGTAGTAGCTCTTTGAAACGTGACAAAAAAAGCAGTTCTCAGTTTTGTCTCTATGGTTTGTTTAATCTTCAAGCATCCCTAAGCAGAGACTGTGGAAAAGCACTTACATTGAAAGGGGTTGCCAAGCATCTAAAAAATTACGAGTTTCCGAAATACAGGCAAATGTTTTTTTTACCCAATCTGGATGATACGTGGTGGTAATGACAAGTACACATATCCCACTTGGCTCACCAAATTGTGTTCTTCTAGGTTGAAGTGTTCGTCTACAGTAGCAGTTTTTATATGTGGGTTTCACTCTGTTCTCTCTTATATAGATAGATAAATTTGGAACTCTAAATCCAACATGGTTTGTAGTAGCTCTTTGGAACTTGACAAAATAAAGTAGTTCTCAGTTTTGTCTCTAGGGTTTGTTTCCTCTTCAAGTAGCCCTAGGCACAGACTGTGGAAAAGCACTTTCATTGAGAGGGGTTGCCAAGCTTCAAAGAAATAATGAGTTTTCGAAATACCAGGAAATATTTTTTCACCCAATCTTGATGATATGTGGTGATAATGATTAGTACACAAATCCCACTTGGCTCACCAAATTGTGTTCTTCTAGGTTTAGGCGTTCGTCTACAGTAGCAGTTTTTTTTATGTAGGTTTCACTATGTTCTCTCTTTTATATATAGATAAATTTGGAACTCTAAATCCAACATGGTTTGTACTAGCTCTTTGAAACCTGACAAAATAAAGTAGTTCTCAATTTTGTCTCTATCGTTTGTTTCCTCTTCAAGTAACCCGAGGCACAGACTGTGGAAAAGCTCTCTCATTGAAAGGTTTTGCCAAGCTTCCAAGAAGTAACAAGTTTCCGAAATACCAGCAAATACTTTTTCACCCAATCATGATGATACGTGGTGGTAATGACAAGTACACAAATCCCACTTTGCTCAACAAATTCTGTTCTTCTAGGTTGAAGCGGTCGTTTACAGTAGCAGTTTTTATTTTTACGTTTCACTTTGTTCTCTCCTATGTAGATAGTTGTATTTGGAACCGTAATTCCAACATGGTTTGTAGAAACTCTTTGAAACTTGACAAAAAAAGTAGTTCTCAGTTTTGTCTCTATGGTTTGTTTCCTGTTCAAGTAGCCCTAAGCAGAGACTGTGGAAAAGCACTTCATTGAAAGGGTTGCCAAGCTTCCAAGAAATTACGAGTTTCCGAAATACCAGCAAATATTTTTTGACCCAATCTTGATGATACGTGGTGGTAATGACAATTACACAAATCCCACTTTACTAACCAAATTTTGTTCTTCTAGGTTGAAGCGTTCGTTTACAGTAGCAGTTTTTTTTTTTTTTTTTAGGTTTCACTCTTCTCTACCCTATATAGATAGATGACTTTGGAACTCTAAATCCAACATGGTTTGTAGTAGCTCTTTGAAACTTGACAAAAAAAGTAGTTCTCAGTTTTGTCTCTATGGTTTGTTTCCTCTTCATGTAGCCCTAAGCAGAGACTGTGGAAAAGCACTTACATTGAAATGGGTTGCCAAACATCTAAGAAATTACGAGTTTCCGAAATACAGGCAAATATTTTTTCACCCAACCTGGATGATACGTGGGGGTAATGACAAGTACACAAATCCCACTTGGCTCAACATATTCTGTTCTTCTAGGTTGAAGCGATCCTCTACAGTAGCAGTTTTTATATGTGGGTTTCACTCTGTTCTCTCTTACATAGATAGAAAAATTTGAAACTCTAAATCCAACACGGTTTGTAGTAGCTATTTGAAACTTGACAAACTAAAGTAGTTCTCAGTATTGTCTCTATGGTTTGTTTCCTCTTCAAGTAGCCCTAAGCAGAGACTGTGGAAAAGCACTTTCATTGAAAGGGGTTGCCAAGCTTCCAAAAATAACGATTTTCCGAAATACCAGCAAATATTTTTTCACCCAATCTTGATGATACTTGGTGATAATGAAAAGCACACGAATCCCACTTGGCTCACTAATTTTGTTCTTCTAGGTTGAAGCATTCGTTTACAGTAGCAGTTTTTATTTTTAGGTTTCACTCTGTTCTCTCCTATATTGATAGATGAATTTGGAACTCTAAATCCAACATGGTTTGTAGTAGCTCTTTAAACTTGACAAAATAAAGGAGTTCTCAGTTTTGTCTGTATGATTTGTTTCCTTTTCAAGTAGCCCTAATCAGAGACTGTGGAAAAGCACTTTCATTGAAAGGTGTTGCCAAGCTTCCAAGATATTACGAGTTTCCGAAATACCAGCAAATATTTTTTCACCCAATCTTGATGATACGTGGTGCTAATGACAAGACAACAAATCCCACTTGGCTCACCAAATTTTGTTCTTCTAGGTTTAAGCGTTCGTTTACAGTAGCAGTTTTTATTTTTAGGTTTCACTCTGTTCTCTCATATATTGATAGATGAAATTGGAACTCTAAATTCAACATGGTTTGCAGTAGTTCTCTGAAACTTGACAAAATAAAGTAGGTCTCAGTTTTTTCTCTATGGGTTGTTTCCTCTTCAAGTAGCCCTAGGCACAGACTGTGGAAAATCACTTTCTTAGAAAGGGGTTGCCAAGCTTCCAAGAAATAACGAGTTTAAAATTGCAAGCAAATATTTATTCACCCAATCTTGAGGATACATGGTGGTAACGATCGGTACACAAATTCCATTGACTCACCAAATTTTGTACTTCTAGTTTGAAGTGTTCGATTATGTAGCAGTTTATATTTTTAGGTTTCCCTCTGTTCTCTCCTATATAGATAGTTGAATTTGGAACTCTAAATCCAACATGGTTTGTAGTAGCTCTTTGAAACTTGACAAAAAAAAGTAGCTCTCAGTTTTGTCTCTATGATTTGTTTCCTCTTCAAGTAGCCCTAAGCAGAGACTGTGGAAAAACACTTTCATTGAAAGGAGTTGAAAAGCTTCCAAGAAATTGCGAGTTTCCGAAATACCAGCAAATACATTTTCACCCAATCTTGATGATACGTAGTGGTAATGATCAGTACACAAATCCCACTTGGCTCACCAAATTTTGTTCTTCTATATTGAAGCGTTCGTTTACAGTAGCAGTTTTTTATTTTTAGGTTTCCTTCTGTTCTCTCCTATATAGATAGATGAATTTGGAACTCTAAATCCAACATGGTTTATAGTAGCTCTTTGAAACTTGACAAAATAAAGGAGTTCTCACTTTTGTCGCTATGGTTTGCTTCCTCTTCAAGTAGCCCTAGGCACAGACTGTGGAAAAGCACTTTCATTGAGAGGAGTTGCCAAGCTTCCAAGAAATAACGAGTTTCCGAAACACCAGCAAATATTTTTTCACCCAATCTTGATGATACGTGGAGGAAATGATCGGTACACAAATCCCACTTGACTCACCAAATTTTGTTCTTCTAGGTTGAAGCGTTCCTTGACAGTAGCAGTTTATATTTTTAGGTGTCCCTCTGTTGTCTACTACATAGATAGATGAATTTGGAACTCAAAATCCAACATGGTTAGTAGTAGCTCTTTGAAACTTGACAAAATAAAGGAGTTCTCTGTTTTGTCTCTATGGTTTGTTTCCTCTTCAAGTAAACCTAGGAACAGACTGTGGAAAAGCACTTTCATTGAGAGGGGTTGCCAAGCTTCTAAGTAATAACGAGTTTCCGAAATACCAGCAAATATTTTTTCACCCAATCGTGATGATACTTGGTGTTAATGATCAGTACACAAATCCCACTTGGCTCACCAAATTTTGCTCTTCTGGTTTGAAGCATTCGTCTACAGTAGCAGTTTTTATATTTAGGTTTCCCTCTCTTCTCTCCTATATAGATAAATGAATTTGGAAATCTAAGTCCAACATGGTTTGTAGTAGCTCTTTGAAACTTGACAAAAAAAGTAGTTCTCAGTTTTGTCTCTATGGTTTGTTTCCTCTTCAAGTAGCCCTAAGCAGAGACTGTGGAATAGCACTTTCATTGAAAGGGGTTGCCAACCTTCCAAGAAATTACGAGTTTCCGAAATACCAGCAAATATTTTTTCACCCAATCTTGATGATACGTGGTGGTAATGACAAGTACACAAATCCCACTTGGCTCACCAAATTTTGTTCTTCTAGGTTGAAGCGTTCGTTTACAGTAGCAGTTTATATTTTTAGGTTTCCCTCTGTTCTCTCTTATACAGATAGATGAAATTGGAACTCTAAATCCAACATGGTTTGTAGTAGCTCTGTCAAACTTGAAAAAATAAAGTAGTTCCCAGTTTTGATTCTATGATTTGTTTCCTTTTCAAGTAGCCCTAGGTACAGACTGTGGAAAAGCACTTTCATTGAAAGGGGTTGCCAAACTTCTAAGAAATAACGAGTTTCCAAAATACCAGCAAATATTTTTTCACCCAATCTTGATGATACTTGGTGGTAATGATCACTACACAAATCCCACTTGGCTCATCAAATTTTGTTCTTCTAGGTTGAAGCGTTCGTTTACAGTAGCAGTTTTTATTTTTAGGTTTCATTCTGTTCTCTCCTATATAGATAGATGACTTTGGAACTCTAAATCCAACATCTTTGTAGTAGCACTTTGAAACTTGATAAATAAAGGAGTTCTCAGTTTTGTCTCTTGTTTGTTTCCTCTTCAAGTAGCCCTAGGCACAGACTGTGGAAAAGCACTTTCATTGAGAGGGGTGGCCAAGCTTCTAAGAAATAAGGAGTTTCCTAAATACCAGCTAATTTTTTTCACCCAATCTTGATGATACTTGGTGGTAACGATCAGTACATAAATCCCACTTGGCTCACCAAATTTTGCTCTTCTAGGTGGAAGTGTTCATCTACAGTAGCAGTTTTATATTTAGGTTTCCCTCTCTTCTCTCCTATATAGATAGATGAATTTGGAAATCTCAATCCAACATGGTTTGTAGTAGCTACTTGAAACTTGACAAAATAAAGGTGTTCTCAGGTTTGTCTTTGTTATTTGTTTCCTCTTCAAGTAGCCCTATTCACAGACTATGGAAAAGCACTTTCATTGAGAGGGTTTGACAAGCTTCTAAGAAATAACGAGTTTCCAAAATACCAGCAAATATTTTTTCACCCAATCTTGATGATACTTGGTGGTAATGATCAGTACACAAATCCCACCTGGCTCACCAAATTTTGTTCTTCTAGGTTGAAGCGTTCGTCTACAGTAGCAGTTTTTATATTTAGGTTTCCCTCTGTTGTCTCCTATATAGATAGATAAATTTGGAACTCTAAATCCAACATGGATTGTATTAGCTCTTTGAAACTTGACAAAATAAAGGAGTTCTCAGTTTTGTCTCTATGGTTTGTTTCCTCTTCATGTAGTACTAGGCACAGATGGTGGAAAAGCACTTTCATTGAGAGGGGTTGCCAAGCTTCTATAATAACAAGTTTCCGAAATACCAGCAAATATTTTTGCACCCAATCTTGATGATAATTGGTGGTAATGATCAGTACAAAAATCCCACTTGGCTCACCAAATTTATTTCTTTAGGTTGAAGCGTTGTTCTACAGTAGCAGTTTTTTTATTTAGGTTTCCCTCTGTTCTCTCCTTTTTAGATAGATGTAATGGAACTCTAAATACAACATGGTTTGCAGTAGCTCTTTGAAACGTGACAAAATAAAGGAGTTCTCAGTTTTGTCTCTATGGTTTGTTTCCTCTTCAAGTAGCCCTAGGCACGGACTGTGGAAAAGCACTTTCATTGAGAGGGATTGCCAAGCTTCTAAGAAATAAAGAGTTTCCGAAATACCAGCAAATATTTGTTCACCCAAACTTTATGATACTTGTTGGTAATGATCAGTACACAAATCCCACTTAGCTCACCCAAATTTTGTTCTTCTTGGTTGAAGCGTTCGTCTACACTACAATGTTTTTATATTTAGGTTTCCCTCTGTTCTCTCCTATATAGATAGATGAATTTATAACTCTAAATCCAACATGGTTTGTGTTAGCTCATTGAAACTTGACAAAAAAAAAGTAGTTCTCAGTTTTGTCTCTATGGTTTGTTTCTTCTTCTAGTAGCCCTAAGCAGTGACTGTGGGAAAGCACTTTCGTTGAAAGGCGTTGCCAAGCTTCCAAGAAATTAAGAGTTTCTGAAATACCAGCAAATACTTTTTCACACAATCTGGATGATACGTGGTGGAAAAGACAAGTACACAAGTCCCACTTGGCTCACCAAATTTTGTTCTTCTAGTTTGAAGTGTTCGTTTACACCAGCAGTTTATATTTTTAGGTTTCCCTCTGTTCTCTCCTATATAGATAGATGAATTTGGAATTCTAAATCCAACATGGTTTGTAGTAGGTGTTTGAAACTTGACAAAAAAAGTAGTTCTCAGTTTTGTCTCTACCATTTGTTTCCTCTTCAAGTAGCCCAAAGCAGAGACTGTGGAAAAGCACTTTCATTGAAAGGGGTTGCAAAGCTTACAAGAAATAACGAGTTTCCGATATACCAGCAAATATTTTTTCACCCAATCTTGATGATACGTGGTGGTAATTATTAGTACACAAATCCCACTTGGCTCACCAAATTGTGTTCTTCTAGGAAGAAGCGTTCGTCTACAGTAGCAGTATTTATATTTAGGATTTCCTCTGTTCTCTCATATAGAGAGATGAATTTAGAACTCTAAATCCAACAACGTTTGTAATAGCTCTTTGAAACTTGACAAAATAAAGGAGTTCTCAGTTTTGTCTCTATGGTTTGTTTCCTCTTCAAGTACCCCTAGGCACAGACTGTGGAAAAGCACTTTCATTGAGAGGGGTTGCCAAGCTTCTAAGAAATAAAAATTTTCCGAAATACCACCAAATACTTTTCACCCAATCTTGATGATACTTGGTAGTAATGATCAGTACACAAATCCCACTAGGCTCACCAAATTTTGTTCTTCTATGTTGAAGCGTTCGTCTGCAGTAGCAGTTTTTATACTTAGGTTTCCCTCTGTTCTCTCCTATATAGATAGATGAATTTGGAACTGTAAATCCAACATGGTTTGTAGTAGCTTTTTGAAACTTGACAAAATATACGAGTTCTCAGTTTTGTCTCTATGGTTTGTTTCCTCTTCAAGTAGCCCTAGGAGAGACTGTGGAAAAGCACTTTAATTGAGAGGGGTTTCCAAGCTTCTAAGAAATAACAATTTTCCGAAATACCAGCAAATATTTTTCACCCAATCTTGAGAATACTTGGTTGTAATGATTAGTACACAAATCCCACTAGGCTCACCAAATTTTGTTCTTCTATGTTGAAGCCTTCGTCTACAGTAGCAGTTTTTATATTTAGGTTTCACTCTGTTCTCTCCTATATAGATAGATGAATTTTGAACTGTAAATCCAACATATTTGTAGTAGCTCTTTGAAACTTGACAAAATAAAGGAGTTATCAGTTTTGTCTCTATGGTTTGTTTCCTCTTCAAGAAGCTTTAGGTACAGACTGTGGAAAAGCACTTTCATTGAGAGGGGTTGCCAAGCTTCTAAAAAATAACGAGTTTCCGAAATATCAGCAACTATTTTTTCACCCAATCTTGAAGTTACTTGGCGGTAATGATCAGTACAAAAATCCCACTTGGCTCACCAAATTTTGTTCTTCTATGTTGAATCGTTCGTCTACAGTAGCAGTTTTTATATTTGGGTTTTCCTCTGTTCTCTCCTATATAGATAGATGAATTTGGAACTGTAAGTCCAACATGGTTTATAGTAGCTTTTTAGAAACTTGACAAAATAAAGTAGTTCTCAGTTTTGTCTGTATTGTTTGTTTCCTCTTCAAGTAGCCCTAGGCACCGACTGTGGAAAAGCACTTTGATTGAGAGGGGTTGGCAAGCTTCAAAGAAATAACGAGTTTCCGAAATACCAGCAAACATTTTTTACCCAAACTTGAAGAAACGTGGTGGTAATGATCAGTACACAAATCCCACTTGGCTCACCAAATTGTGTTCTTCTAGGATGAAGCGTTCGTCTACAGTAGCAGTTTTTATATTTAGGTTTTCCTCTGTTCTCTCCTATATACATAGATGAATTTGGAACTCTAAATCCAACATGTTTTGTAGTAGCTCTTTGAAACTTGACAAAATAAAGGAGTTCTCAGTTTTATCTCTATGGTTTTTTCCTCTTCTAGTAGCACTAGGCACAGACTGTGGAGAAGAACTTTCATTGAAAAGGGATGCCAAGCTTCCAAGAAATAACGAGTTTCCAAAATACCAGCAAAAATTTTTTCACCCAATCTTGATGATGCGTGGTGGTAAAGACAAGTACACAAATCCCACTTTCTCACCAAATTTTGTTCTTCTAGTTTGAAGTGTTCGTTTACACTAGCAGTTTATATTTTTATGTTTCAATCTGTTCTCTCCTATATAGATAGATGAATTTGGAACTCTAAATCCAACATGGTTTGTAGTAGCTCTTTGAAACTTGACAAAAAATAATAGTTCTCAGTTTTGTCACTAGCATTTGTTTCCTCTTCAAGTAGCCCTAAGCAGTGACTGTGGAAAAGCACTTTCATTTAAAGCGGTTGCCAAGCTTCCAAGAAATTACGATTTTCCAAAATATCAGCAAATATTTCTTCAGCCAATCTTGATGATACGTGGTGGTAATGATCAGTACACAAATCCCACTTGGCTCACCAAATTGTGTTCTTCTAGGAAGAAGCGTTCGTCTACAGTAGCAGTTTTTATATTTAGTTTTCACTCTGTTCTCTCATATAGATAGATGAATTTGGAACTCTAAATCCAACATGGTTTGTAGTAGCTCTTTGAAACTTGAAAAATAAAGGAGTTCTCAGTTTTGTCTCTATGGTTTGTTTCCTCTTCAAGTAGCCTTAGGCACAGACTGTGGAAAGCACTTTCATTGAGAAGGGTTGCCAAGCTTCTAAGAAATAACGGGTTTCCGAAATACCAGCAAATATTTTTTCACCCAGTCTTGATGATACTTGGTGGTAATGATCAGTACACAAATCCCACTTGGCTCACCAAATTTTGTTCTTCTATGTTGAAGCGTTCATCTACAGTAGCAGTTTTTATATTTAGGTTTCCCTCTGTTCTCTCCAATATAGATAGATGAATTTGGAACTGTAAGTCCCACATGGTTTGAAGTAGCTCTTTGAAACTTGACAAAATAAAGGAGTTATCAGTTTTATCTCTATGCTAGTTTCATCTTCAAGTAGCCCTAGGCACAGACTGTAGAAGAGCACTTTCATTGAGAAGGGTTGCAAAGCTTCTAAGAAATAATGAGTTTGCGAAATACCAGCAAATATTTTTTCACCCAATCTTGATGATACTTGGTGGTAATGATCGGTATGAAAATCACACTTGGCTCACCAAATTTTGTTCTTCTAGGTTGAATCGTTCGCCTACAGTAGCAGTTTTTATATTTAGGTTTCCTCTGTTCTCTCCTATACAGATAGAATAATTTGGAACACTAAATAAAACATGGTTTGTAGTAGCTCTTTGAAACTTGACAGAATAAAGGAGTTCTAAGTTTTGTCTCTATGGTTTGTTTCCTCTTCAAGTAGCCCTAGGAGAGACTCTGGAAAAGCACTTTAATTGAGAGGGGTTTCCAAGCTTCTACGAAATAACAATTTTCCGAAATACCAGCAAATATTTTTCACCCAATCTTGAGAATACTTGGTTGTAATGATCAGTACACAAATCCCACTAGGCTCACCAAATTTTGTTCTTCTATGTTGAAGCGTTCGTCTACAGTAGCAGTTTTTATATTTAGGTTTCACTCTGTTCTCTCCTATATAGATAGATGAATTTTGAACTGTAAATCCAACATGGTTTGTAGTAGCTTTTTGAAACTTTACAAAATAATGTACTTCTCAGTTTTGTCTCTGTGGTTTGTTTCCTCTTCACGTAGCCCTAAGCACAGACTGTGGAAAAGCACTTTGATTGAGAGGGGTTGCCAAACTTCTAAGAAATAACGAGTTTCCGAAATACCAGCAAATATGTTTTTCACCCAATCTTGATGATACTTGGTGGTAATGATCAGTACACAAATCCGACCTGGCTCACCAAATTTTGTTCTTCTAAATTGAAGCGTTCGTCTACAGTAGCAGTTTTTATATTTAGGTTTCCCTCTGTTCTCTCCTATATAGGTAGATGAATTTGGAACTCTAAATCCAACATGGTTTGTAGTAGCTCTTTGATACTTGACAAAATAAAGGAGTTCTCAGTTTTGTCTTTATGGTTTGCTTCCTCTTCAAGTATCCCTATGCACAGAATGTGGAAAATCTTGCTCATTGAGAAGGGTTGGCAAGCTTCTAAGAAATAACGAGTTTCCGAAATACCAGCAAATATTTTTTACCCAATCTTGAAAAACGTGGTCGTAATGATCAGTACACAAATCCCACTTGGCTCACCAAATTGTGTTCTTTTAGGATGAAGCGTTCGTCTACAGTAGCAGTTTTTATATTTAGGTTTTCCTCTGTTCTCTCCTATATACATAGATGAATTTGGAACGCTAAATCCAACATGTTTTGTAGTAGCTCTTTGAAACTTGACAAAATAAAGGAGTTCTCAGTTTTCTGTCTATGGTTTGTTTCCTCTTCTAGTAGCCCTAGGCACAGACTGTGGAGAAGAACTTTCATTGAAAAGGGTTGCCAAGCTTCCAAGAAATAACGAGTTTCCGAAATACCAGCAAAAATTTTTTCACCCAATCTTGACGATACGTGGAGGTAAAGACAAGTACACAAATCCCACTTTCTCACCAAATTTTGTTCTTCTAGTTTGAACTGTTCCTTTACACTAGCAGTTTATATTTTTAGGTTTCCCTCTGTTCTCTCCTATATAGATAGATGAATTTGGAACTCTAAATCCAACATGGTTTGTAGTAACTCTTTGAAACTTGACAAAAAATAATGGTTCGCAGTTTTGTCTCTACCATTTGTTTCCTCTTCAAGTAGCCCCAAGCAGAGACTGTGGAAAAGCACTTTCATTGAAAGGGGTTGCCAAGCTTCCAAGAAATTAAGATTTTCCGAAATATCAGCAAATATTTTTTCAGCCAATCTTGATGATACGTGGTGGTAATGATCAGTACACAAATCCCACTTGGCTCACCAAATTGTGTTCTTCTAGGAAGAAGCGTTCGTCTACAGTAGCAGTTTATATATTTAGGTTTTCCTCTGTTCTCTCATATAGATAGATGAATTTGGAACTCTAAATCCAACATGGTTTGTATTATCTCTTTGAAACTTGATAAAATAAAGGAGTTCTCAGTTTTGTCTCTATGGTTTGTTTCCTCTTCAAGTAGCCCTAGCCACAGACTGTGGAAAGCACGTTCATTGAGAGGGGTTTCAATCATCTAAGAAATAACGCGTTTTCGAAATACCAGCAAATATTTTTTCACCCAATCTTGATGATACTTGGCGGTATTGATCAGTACAAAAATCCCACTTGGCTCACCAAATTTTGTTCTTCTATGTTGAAGCGTTCGTCTACAGTAGCAGTTTTATATTTAGGTTTTCCTCTGTTCTCTCCTATATAGATAGATGAATTTGGAACTGTAAATCCACATGGTTTCTAGTAGCTTTTTGAAACTTGACAAAACAAAGGAGTTCTCAGTTTTGTCTCTATGGATTGTTTCCTCTTCTAGTAGCCCTAGGCACAGACTATGGAGAAGAAATTTCTTTGAAAAAGTTTGCCAGGTTCCAAGAAAAAACGAGTTGCCGAAATAGCAGCAAAATTTTTTTCACCCAATCTTGATGATACGTGGTGGAAAAAGACAAATACACAAATCCCAATTGGCTCACCAAATTTTGTTCTTCTAGTTTGAAGTGTTCGTTTACACTAGCAGTTTATATTTTTAGGTTTCCCTCTGTTCTCTCCTATATAGATAGATGAATTTGGAATGCTGAATCCAACATGGTTTGTAGTAGCTCTCTGAAACTTGACAAAAAAAAATGAAGTTCTCAGTTTTGTCTCTACCATCTGTTTCCTCTTCAATTAGCCCTAGGCAGAGACTGTGGAAAAGCACTTTCATTGAAAGTGGTTGCCAAGCTTCCAAGAAATAACGAGTTTCCGAAATACCAGCAAAATTTTTTTCACCCAATCTTGATGATACGTGGTGGTAAAGACAAGTACACAAATCCCACTTGGCTCACCAAATTTTGTTCTTCTAGTTTGAAGTGTTCGTTTACACTAGCAGTTTATATTTTTAGGTTTCCCTCTGTTCTCTCCTATATAGATAGATGAATTTGGAACTGTTAATTCAACATGGTTTGTAGTAGCTCTTTGAAACCTGACAAAATAAAGGAGTTCTCAGTTTTGTCTCTATGGTTTGTATTCTTTTCAAGTAGCCCTAGGCACAGACTGTGGAAAAGCAATTTGATTGAGAGGGGTTGCCAAGCTTCTAAGAAATAACGAGTTACCGAAATACTAGGAAATACTTTTTCAGCCAATCTTGACGATACGTGGTGGTAATGATCAGTGCACAAATCCCACCTTCTCTCCAAATTTTGTTCTTCTATGTTGAAGCGTTCGTCTACAGTAGCAGTTTTTATATTTAGGTTTCCCTCTGTTCTCTCCTATATAGATAGATGAATTTGGAACTGTAAATCCTACATGGTTTGTAGTAGCTCTTGGAAACTTGACAAATGAAAGGAGTTATCAGTTTTATCCCTATGCTAGTTTCATCTTCAAATAGCCCTAGTCACAGACTGTGGAAGAGTATTTCCATTGAGAAGGGTTGCAAAGCTTCTAAGAAATAACGAGTTTCTGAAATACCAGCAAATATATTTTCACCCAAACTTGATGATACTTGGTGGTATTGATCAGTACAAAAATCCCACCTGGCTCACCAAATTTTGTTCTTCTATGTTTAAGGGTTCGTCTACAGTAACAGTTTTTATATTTAGGTTTCAGTCTGTTCTTTCCCATATAGATAGATGAATTTGGAACTCTAAACCCAACATGGTTTGTAGTAGCTCTTTGAAAATTCACAAATTAAAGGAGTTCTCAGATTTGTCTCTATGGTTTGTTTTCTCCTCAAGTAGCCCTAGGAGAGACTGTGGAAAGGCACTTTCATTGAGAGGGGTTTCCAAGCTTCTGAGAAATAACGAGTTTCCGAAATACCAGCACATATTTTTTCACCCAATCTTGATGATAC
The DNA here is from genome assembly GCF_048772815.1 of Callospermophilus lateralis. Taxonomy (NCBI): domain Eukaryota; kingdom Metazoa; phylum Chordata; class Mammalia; order Rodentia; family Sciuridae; genus Callospermophilus; species Callospermophilus lateralis. Next base: position 63,360 of record NW_027515249.1, on the reverse strand, counting down.
GTGGTGGTAAACACAAGTACACAAATCCCACTTGGCTCACCAAATTTTGTTCTTCTAGTTTGAAGTGTTCGTTTACAATAGCAGTTTATATTTTTAGGTTTCCCTCTGTTCTCTCCTATATAGATAGATGAATTTGGAACTCTAAATCCAACATGGTTTGTAGTAGCTCTTTGAAACTTGACAAAATAAAGGAGTTCTCAGTTGGTCTCTATGGTTTGTTTCCTCTTCTAGTAGCCCTAGGCGCAGACTGTGGAAAAGCACTTTCATTGAGAGGGGTTTGCAAGCTTCTAAGAAATAACGAGTTTCCGAAATACCAGCAAATATTTTTTCACCCAATCTTGATGATACTTTGCGGTAATGATCAGTACAAAAATCCCACTTGGCGCACCGAGTTTTGTTCTTCTAAGTTGAAGCGTTCGTCTACAGTAGCAGTTTTTATACTTAGGTTTTTCTCTGTTCTCTCATATATAGATAGATGAATTTGGAACTGTAAATCCAACATGGTTTGTAGTTACTTTATGAAACTTGACAAAATATACGAGTTCTCAGTTTTGTCTCAATGTTTTGTTTCCTCTTCAAGTAGCCCTAGGAGTTACTGTGTAAAAGCACTTTCATTGAGAGGGGTTTCCAAGCTTCTAAGAAATAACGAGTTTCCGAAATACCAGCAAATATTTTTTACCCAATCTTGACGATAGGTGGTGGTAATGATCAGTGCACAAATCCCACTTGACTCACCAAATTTTGTTCTTCAAGGTTGAAGCGTTCGTTTATAGTAGCAGTTTTTATTTTTAGGTTTCAATCTGTTCTCTCCTATATAGTTAGATGAATTTGGAACTCTAAATCTAACATGGTTTGTAGTAGCTCATTGAAACTTGACAAAATAAAGGAGTTCTCATTTTTGTCTCTATTGTATGTTTCCTCTTCAAGTAGCCCTAGGCACAGACTGTGGAAAAGCACTTTCATTGAGAGGGGTTGACAAACTTCTACGAAATGCCGATTACCGAAATACAGCAAATATTTTTCACCCAATCTTGATGATACTTGGAGGTAATGATCAGGACACAAATCCCACTTGGCTCACCAAATTTTGTTCTTCTAGGTTGAAGCGTTCGTCTACAGTAGCAGTTTTTTTATTTAGGTTTCCCTCTGTTCTCTCCTATATAGATAGATGAATTTGGAACTCTAAATCCAACATGGTTTGTAGTAGCTCTTTGAAAGTTGACAAAATAAAGGAGTTCTCACTTTTGTCTCTATGGTTTGTTTCCTCTTCAAGTAGCCCTAACAGAGACTGTGGAAAAGCACTTTCATTGAAAGGGGTTGCCAAGCTTCCAAGAAATATCGAGTTTCCGAAATACCAGCAAATATTTTTTCACCCAAACTTGATGATACTTGGTGGTAATGATCGGTACACAAATCCCACTTGACTCACCAAATTTAGTTCTTCTAGGTTGAAGCGTTCTTTTACAGTAGCAGTTTATATTTTTAGGTTTCACTCTGTTCTCTCATATATAGATAGATGAATTTGGAACTCTAAATCCAACATGGTTTGTAGTAGCTCTTTGAAACTTGACCAAAAAAAAGTAGTTCTCTGTTTTGTCTCTATGGTTTGTTTTTTCTTCAAGTAGCCCTAAGCAGAGACTGTGGAAAAGCACTTTCATTAAAAGGGGTTGCCAAGCTTCCAAGAAATTACGAGTTTCCGAAATACCAGCAAATATTTTTTCACCCAGTCTTAATGATACTTTTGGTATTGATCAGTACACAAATCGCACTTGGCTCACCAAATTTTCTTCTTCTAGGTTGAAGCGTTCGTCTACAGTAGTCGTTTTGATATTTAGTTTTCTCTCTGTTCTCTCCTATATAGATAGATGAATTTGGAACTCTAAATCCAACATGGTTTATAGTCGCTCTTTGAAATTTGACAAAAAAACTTAGTTCTCAGTTTTGTCTCTATGGTTTGTTTCCTCCTCAAGTAGCCCTAAGCAGAGACTGTGGAAAAGCACTTTCATTGAAAGGGGTTGCCCAGCTTCCAAAAAATAACGAGTTCCCGAAATACCCGCAAATATTTTTTCACCCAATCTTGATGATACTTGGTGGTAATGATCGGAACACAAATCCCACTTGACTCACCAAATTTTGTTCTTCTAGGTTGAAGCGTTCTTTTAAACTAGCAGTTTATATTTTTAGGTTTCCCTCTGTTCTCTCCTATATAGATAGATGAATTTGGAACTCTAAATCCAACATGGTTTGTAGTAGCTCTTTGAAACTTGATAAAATAAAGGAATTCTAAGTTTTGTCTCTATTATTTTTTCCTCTTCAAGTAATCCTAAGCAGAAACTGTGGAAAAGCACTTTCATTGAAAGGGGTTGTCAAGCTTCCAAAAAATTACGAGTTTCCGAAATACCAGCAAATATTTTTTCACCCAAACTTGATGATACGTGGTGGTAATGATCGGTACAAAAATTCCACTTGGCTCACCAAATATTGTTCTTCTAGGTTGAAGCGTTCGTTTACAGTAGCAGTTTTTATTTTTAGGTTTCCCTCTTTTCTCTCCTATATAAATAGATGAATTTGGAACTATTAATCCAACATGGTTTGTTGTAGCTCTTTGAAACTTGACAAAATAAAGGAGTTCTCACTTTTGTCTCTACGGTTTGTTACCTATTCAAGTAGCCCTAGGCACAGACTCTGGAAAAGCAATTTCATTGAGAGGGGTTGCCAAGCTTTTAAGAAATAACGAGTTTCTGAAATACCAGCAAATATTTTTTCACCCAATCTTGATGATACTTGGTGGTAATGATCAGTACACAAATCCCAATTGGCTCACCAAATTTTGTTCTTCTTGGTTGAAGCGTTCGTCTACAGTAGCAGTTTTTACATTTAGGTTTCACTCTGTTCTCTCCTATATAGATAGATGAATTTGGAACTCTAAATCCAACAAAGTTTGTAGTAGCTCTTTGAAACTTGACATAATAAAGGAGTTCTCAGGTTTGTCTCTATAATTTGATTCCTCTTCAAGTAGCCCTAAGCAGAGACTGAGGAAAAGCAATTTCATTGAAAGGGGTTGCCAAGCTTCCAAGAAATTACGAGTTTCCGAAATACTAGCAAATATTTTTTCACCCAATCTGGATGATACGTGGTCGTAATGACAAGGACACAAATCCCACTTGGCCCACCAAATTTTGTTCTTCTAGGTTGAAGCATTCGTTTACAGTAGCAGTTTATATTTTTAGGTTTCCCACTGTTCTCTCATATATAGATAGATGAATTTAGAACTCTAAATCCAACAATGTTTGTAGTAGCCCTTTGAAACTTGACAAAATAAAGGAGTTCTCAGTTTTGTCTCTATGGTTGTTTTCTCTTCAAGTAGCCCTAGGCACAGACTGTGGAAAAGCAGTTTAATTGAGAGGGTTTGCCAAGCTTCTAAGAAATAACGAGTTTCCGAAATACCAGCAAATATTTTTTCACCCAATCTTGATGATACTTGGTGGTAATGATCAGTACAGAAATCCCACTTGGCTCACCAAATTATGTTCTTCTAGGTTGAAGCGTTCGTCTACAGTAGTCGTTTTTATATTTAGGTTTCCCTCTGTTCTCTCCTACATAGATAGATGAATTTTGAACTCTAAATCCAACATGGTTTGTAGTAGCTCTTTGAAACTTGACAAAAAAAAAGTAGTTCTCTGTTTTGTCTCTATGGTTCGTTTTTTCTTCAAGTAGCCCTAAGCAGAGACTGTGGAAAAGCACTTTCATTAAAAGGGGTTGCCAAGCTTCCAAGAAATTACGAGTTTCCGAAATACCAGCAAATATTTTTTCACCCAGTCTTAATGATACTTTTGGTAATGATCAGTACACAAATCGCACTTGGCTCACCAAATTTTTTTCTTCTAGGTTGAAGCATTCGTCTACAGTAGTCGTTTTGATATTTAGTTTTCTCTCTGTTCTCTCCTATATAGATAGATGAATTTGGAACTCTAAATCCAACATGGTTTATAGTCGCTCTTTGAAACTTGACAAAAAAAAGTAGTTCTCAGGTTTGTCTCTATGGTTTGTTTCCTCCTCAAGTAGCCCTAAGCAGAGACTGTGGAAAAGCACTTTCATTGAAAGGGGTTGCCAAGCTTCCAAAAAATTACGAGTTCCCAAAATGCCCGCAAATATTTTTTCACCCAATCTTGATGATACTTGGTGGTAATGATTGGTACAGAAATCCCACTTGACTCACCTAATTTTGTTCTTCTATGTTGAAGCGTTCTTTTACAGTAGCAGTTTATATTTTTAGGTTTCCCTCTGTTCTCTCCTATATAGATAGATGAATTTGGAACTCTAAATCCAACATGGTTTGTAGTAGCTCTTTGAAACTTGACAAAATAAAGGAATTCTAAGTTTTGTCTCTATTATTTGTTTCCTCTTCAAGTAGCAATAAGAAGAAACTGTGGAAAAGCACTTTTATTGAAAGGGGTTGCCATGCTTCCAAGAAATTACGAGTTTCCGAAATACCAGCAAATATTTTTTCACCCAATCTTGATGATACGTGGTGGTAATGATCAGAACACAACTCCCACTTGACTCACCAAATTTTGTTCTTCTAGGTTGAAGCGTTCTTTTACACTAGCAGTTTATATTTTTAGGTTTCCCTCTGTTCTCTCCTATATAGACAGATGAATTTTGAACTCTAAATCCAACATGGTTTGTAGTAGCCCTTTGAAACTTGACAAAATAAAGGAGTTCTCAGTTTTGTCTCTATGGTTGTTTCCTCTTCAAGTAGCCCTAGGCACAGACTGTGGAAAAGCAGTTTCATTGAGAGGGGTTGCCAAGCTTCTAAGAAATAACGTGTTTCCGAAATACCAGCAAATATATTTTCACCCAATCTTGATGATACTTGGTGGTAATGATCAGTACAGAAATCCCACTTGGCTCACCATATTATGTTCTTCTAGGTTGAAGCGTTCGTCTACAGTAGTCGTTTTTATATTTAGGTTTCCCTCTGTTCTCTCCTACATAGATAGATGAATTTGGAACTCTAAATCCACTTGGTTTGTAGTCGCTCTTTGAAACTTGACAAAATAAAGGAGTTCTCAGTTTTGTCTCTATGGTTTGTTTCCTCTTCAACCAGCCCTAACAGAGACTGTTGAAAAGCACTTTCATTGAAAGGGGTTGCCAAGCTTCCAAGAAAAAACGAGTTTCCGAAATACCAGCAAATATTTTTTCACCCAAACTTGATGATACTTGGTGGTAATGATCGGTACACAAATCCCACTTGACTCACCAAATTTTGTTCTTCTAGGTTGAAGCGTTCTTTTACAGTAGCAGTTTATATTTTTAGGTTTCCCTCTGTTCTCTCCTATATAGATAGATGAATTTGGAACTCTAAATCCATTTGTAGTAGCTCTTTGAAACTTGACAAAATAAAGGAATTCCAAGTTTTGTCTCTATTATTTTTTCCTCTTCAAGTAACCCTAAGCAGAAACTGTGGAAAAGCACTTTCATTGAAAGGGGTTGCCAAGCTTCCAAAAAATTACGAGTTTCCGAAATACCAGCAAATATTTTTTCACCCAATCTTGATGATACATGGTGGTAATGATCGGTACAAAAATCCCACTTGGCTCACCAAATTTTGTTCTTCTAGGTTGAAGCGTTCGTCTACAGTAGTCGTTTTTATATTTAGGTTTCCCTCTGTTCTCTCCTATATAGATAGATGAATTTCGAACTCTAAATCCAACATGGTTTGTAGTAGCTCTTTGAAACTTGACAAAATAAAGGAGTTCTCAGTTTTGTCTTTATGGTTGATTCCTCTTTAAGTAGCCCTAGGCACAGACTGTGGAAAAGCAGTTTCTTTGAGAGGGGTTGCCAAGCTTCTAAGAAATAACGAGTTTCCGAAATACCCGCAAATATTTTTTCACCCAATCTTGATGATACTTGGTGGTAATGATCGGAACACAAATCCCACTTGACTCACCAAATTTTGTTCTTCTAGGTTGAAGCGTTCTTTTACACTAGCAGTTTATATTTTTAGGTTTCCCTCTGTTCTCTCCTATATATATAGATGAATTTAGAACTCTTAATCCAACATCGTTTGTTGTAGCTCTTTGAAACTTGACAAAATAAAGGAGTTCTCACTTTTTTCTCTACGGTTTGTTACCTATTCAAGTAGCCCTAAGCACAGACTGTGGAAAAGCAATTTCATTGAGAGGGGTTGCCAAGCTTTTAAGAAATAACGAGTTTCCGAAATACCAGCAAATATTTTTTCACGCAATCTTGATGATACTTGGTGGTAATGATCACTACACAATTCCCACTTGGCTCACCAAATTTTGTTCGTCTAGGTTGAAGTGTTCGTCTACAGTAGCAGTTTTTATCTTTAGGATATACTCGGTTCTCTCCTATATAGATAGATGAATTTGGAACTCTAAATCCAACAATGTTTGTAGTAGCTCTTTGAAACTTGACATAAAAAAGTAGTTCTCAGTTTTGTCTCTATGGTTTGTTTCCTCTTCAAGTAGCCCTAAGCAGAGACTTTTGAAAAGCACTTTCATTGAAAGGGGTTGCCAATCTTCCAAAAAATAACGAGTTTCCGAAATACCAGCAAATATTTTTTCACCCAATCTTGATGATACTTGGTGGTAATGATCAGTACACAAATCGCACTTGGCTCACCAATTTTTGTTCTTCTAGGTTGAAGCGTTCGTCTACAGTAATCGTTTTTATATTAAGGTTTCCCCCTGTTCTCTCCTATATAGATAGATAAATTTGGAACTCTAAATCCAACATGGTTTGTAGTAGCTCTTTGAAACTTGACAAAAAATTAGATGTCAGTTTTGTCTCTATGGTTTGTTTGTTCTTCAAGTAGCCCTAAGCAGAGACTGTGGAAAAGCACTTTCATTAAAAGGGGTTGCCAAACTTCCAATAAATTACGAGTTTCTGAAATACCAGCAAATATTTCCTCACCCAATCTTGTTGATACGTGGTGGTAATGACAAGTACACAAATCCCACTTGGCTCACCAAATTTTGTTCTTCTAGTTTGAAGCGTTCGTTTACAGTTGCAGTTTTTATTTTTGGTTTCTCTCTGTTCTCTCCTATATAGATAGGTGAAATTGGAACTCTAAATCCAACATGGTTTGTAGTAGCTCTTTAAAACTTGACAAAATAAAGGACTTCTCAGTTTTGTCTCTATGGTTGCTTCCTCTTCAAGTAGCCCTAGGCACAGACTCTGGAAAAGTACTTTCATTGAGAGGGGTTGCCAAGCTTCTAAGAAATAACGTGTTTCCGAAATACCAGCAAATATTTTTTCACCCAATCTTGATGATACTTGGTGGTAATGATCAGTACAGAAATCCCACTTGGCTCACCATATTATGTTCTTCTAGGTTGAAGCTTTCGTCTACAGTAGTCGTTTTTATATTTAGGTTTCCCTCTGTTCTCTCCTACATAGATAGATGAATTTGGAACTCTAAATCCACTTGGTTTGTAGTCGCTCTTTGAAACTTGACAAAATAAAGGAGTTCTCAGTTTTGTCTCTATGGTTTGTTTCCTCTTCAACCAGCCCTAACAGAGACTGTGGAAAAGCACTTTCATTGAAAGGGGTTGCCAAGCTTCCAAGAAATAACGAGTTTCCGAAATACCAGCAAATATTTTTTCACCCAAACTTGATGATACTTGGTGGTAATGATCGGTACACAAACCCCACTTGACTCACCAAATTTTGTTCTTCTAGGTTGAAGCGTTCTTTTACAGTAGCAGTTTATATTTTTGGGTTTCCCTCTGTTCTCTCCTATATAGATAGATGAATTTGGAACTCTAAATCCAACATGGTTTGTAGTAGCTCTTTGAAACTTGACAAAATAAAGGAATTCTAAGTTTTGTCTCTATTATTTTTTCCTCTTCAAGTAACCCTAAGCAGAAACTGTGGGAAAGCACTTTCATTGAAAGGGGTTGCCAAGCTTCCAAAAAATTACGAGTTTCCGAAATACCAGCAAATATTTTTTCACCCAATCTTGATGATACATGGTGGTAATGATCGGTACAAAAATCCCACTTGGCTCAACAAATTTTGTTCTTCTAGGTTGAAGCATTCGTCTACAGTAGTCATTTTGATATTTAGGTTTCCCTCTGTTCTCTCCTATATAGATAGATGAATTTGGAACTCTAAATCCAACATGGTTCATAGTCGCTCTTTGAAACTTGACAAAAAAAAGTAGTTCTCAGTTTTGTCTCTATGGTTTGTTTCCTCTTCAAGTAGCCCTAAGCAGAGACTTTTGAAAAGCACTTTCATTGAAAGGGGTTGCCAAGCTTCCAAAAAATAACAAGGTCCCGAAATACCCGCAAATATTTTTTCACCCAATCTTGATGATACTTGGTGGTAATGATTGGTACAGAAATCCCACTTGACTCACCAAATTTTGTTCTTGTAGGTTGAAGCGTTCTTTTACAGTAGCAGTTTATATTTTTAGGTTTCAATCTGTTCTCTCCTATATAGATAGATGAATTTGGAACTCTAAATCCAACATGGTTTGTAGTAGCTCTTTGAAACCTGACAAAATAAAGGAATTCTAAGTTTTGTCTCTATTATTTGTTTCCTCTTCAAGTAGCTCTAAGAAGAAACTGTGGAAAAGCACTTTCATTGAAAGGGGTTGCCAAGCTTCCAAGAAATTACGAGTTTTCGAAATACCAGCAAATATTTTTTCACCCAATCTTGATGATACCTGGTGGTAATGATCGGTACAAAAATCCCACTTGGCTCACCAAATTTTGTTCTTCTAGGTTGAAGCGTTCGTCTACAGTAGTCGTTTTTATATTTAGGTTTCCCTCTGTTCTCTCCTATATAGATAGATGAATTTCGAACTCTAAATCCAACATGGTTTGTAGTAGCTCTTTGAAACTTGACAAAATAAAGGAGTTCTCAGTTTTGTCTTTATGGTTGATTCCTCTTCAAGTAGCCCTAGGCACAGACTGTGGAAAAGCAGTTTCATTGAGAGGGGTTGCCAAGCTTCTAAGAAATAACGAGTTTCCGAAATACCCGCAAATATTTTTTCACCCAATCTTGATGATACTTGGTGGTAATGATCGGAACACAAATCCCACTTGACTCACCAAATTTTGTTCTTCTAGGTTGAAGCGTTCTTTTACACTAGCAGTTTATATTTTTAGGTTTCCCTCTGTTCTCTCCTACATATATAGATGAATTTGGAAGTCTTAATCCAACATGGTTTGTTGTAGCTCTTTGAAACTTGACAAAATAAAGGAGTTCTCACTTTTGTCTCTACGGTTTGTTACCTATTCAAGTAGCCGTAAGCACAGACTGTGGAAAAAGCAATTTCATTGAGAGGGGTTGCCAAGCTTTTAGGAAATAACGAGTTTCCGAAATACCCGCAAATATTTTTTCACCCAATCTTGATGATACTTGGTGGTAATGATCAGTACACAAATCCCAATTGGCTCACCAAATTTTGTTCTTGTAGGTTGAAGCGTTCGTCTACAGTAGCAGTTTTTACATTTAGGTTTCACTCTGTTCTCTCCTGTATAGATAGATGAATTTGGAACTCTAAATCCAACAAGGTTTGTAGTAGCTCTTTGAAACTTGACATAATAAAGGAGTTCTCAGGTTTGCCTCTATAATTTGATTCCTCTTCAAGTAGCCCTAAGCAGAGACTGTGGAAAAGCACTTTCATTGAAAGGGGTTGCCAAGCTTCCAAAAAATTACGAGTTTCCGAAATACCAGCAAATATTTTTTCACCCAATCTTGATGATACGTGGTGGTAATGATCGGTACAAAAATCCCACTTGGCTCACCAAATTTTGTTCTTCTAGGTTGAAGTGTTCGTCTACAGTAGCAGTTTTTATGTTTAGGTTTCACTCTGTTCTCTCCTATGTAGATAGATGAATTTCGAACTCTAAATCCAACAAGGTTTGTAGTAGCTCTTTGAAACATGACATAATAAAGGAGTTCTCAGGTTTGTCTCTATAATTTGTTTCCTCTTCAAGTAGCCCTATGCAGAGACTGTGGAAAAGCACTTTAATTGAAAGGGGTTGCCAAGCTTCCAAAAAATTACGAGTTTCCGAAATACCAGCAAATATTTTTTCACCCAATCTGGATGATACGTGGTCGTAATGACAAGGACACAAATCCCACTTGGCCCACCAAATTTTATTCTTCTAGGTTGAAGCATTCGTTTACACAAGCAGTTTATATTTTTAGGTTTCCCTCTGTTGTCTCATATATAGATAGATGAATTTGGAACTCTAAATCCAACATGGTTTGTAGTAGCCCTTTGAAAATTGACAAAAAAAGGAGTTCTCAGTTTTGTCTCTATGGTTGTTTCCTCTTCAAGTAGCCCTAGGCACAGACTGTGGATAAGCACTTTAATTGACAGGGGTTGCCAAGCTTCTAAGAAATAACAAGTTTACGAAATACCAGCAAATATTTTTTCACCCAATCTTGATGATACGTGGTCGTAATGACAAGTACACAAATCCCACTTGGCTCACCAAATTTTATTCTTCTAGGTTGAAGCGTTCGTCTACAGTAGTCGTTTTTATATTTAGGTTTCCCTCTGTTCTCTCCTATATAGATAGATGAATTTGGAACTCTAAATCCAACATGGTTTGTAGTCGCTCTTTGAAACTTTACAAAATAAAGGACTTCTCAGTTTTGTTTCTATGGTTGTTTCCTCTTCAAGTACCCTAAGCAGAGACTGTTGAAAAGCAGTTTCATTGAAAGGGGTTGCCAAGCTTCCAAAAAATAACGAGTTCCCGAAATACCCGCAAATATTTTTTCACACAATCTTGATGATACTAGGTGGTAATGATCGGTACACAAATCCCACTTGACTCACCAAATTTTGTTCTTCTAGGTTGAAGCGTTCTTTTATAGTAGCAGTTTATATTTTTAGGTTTCCCTCTATTCTCTCGTATATAGATAGATGAATTTGTAACTCTAAATCCAACATGGTTTGTAGTAGCTCTTTGAAACTTGACAAAATAAAGGAATTCTAAGTTTTGTCTCTATTATTTGTTTCCTCTTCAAGTAGCCCTAAGCAGAAACTGTGGAAAAGCACTTTCATTGAAAGGGGTTGCCAAGCTTCCAAGAAATTATGAGTTTCGAAAATACCAGCAAATATTTTATCACCCAATCTTGATGATACGTGGTGGTAATGATCGGTACAAAAATCCCACTTGGCTCACCAAATTTTGTTCTTCTAGGTTGAAACGTTCGTTTACAGTAGCAGTTTTTATTTTTAGGTTTCCCTCTGTTCTCTCCTATATAGACAGATGAATTTGGAACTCTTAATCCAACATGGTTTGTAGTAGCTCTTGGAAACTTGATAAAATAAAGGAGTTCTCACTTTTGTCTCTACGGTTTGTTTCCTATTCAAGAAGCCCTAGGCACAGACTGTGGAAAAGCACTTTCATTGAGAGGGGTTGCCAAGTTTCTAAGAAATAACGTGTTTCCGAAATACCAGCAAATATTTTTCACCCAATCTTGATGATACTTGTTGGTAATGATCAGTACACAAATCCCACTTGGCTCACCAAATTTTGTTCTTCTAGGTTGAAGTGTTCGTCTACAGTAGCAGTTTTTATCTTTAGGATATACTCTGTTCTCTCCTATATAGATAGATGAATTTGGAACTCTAAATCCAACAAGGTTTGTAGTAGCTCTTTGAAACTTGACATAAAAAAGTAGTTCTCAGTTTTGTCTCTATGGTTTGTTTCCTCTTCAAGTAGCCCTAAGCAGAGACTTTTGAAAAGCACTTTCATTGAAAGGGGTTGCCAAGCTTCCAAAAAATAATGAGTTTCCGAAATACCAGCAAATATTTTTTCACCCAATCTTGATGATACTTGGTGGTAATGATCAGTACACAAATCGCACTTGGCTCACCAAATTTTGTTCTTCTAGGTTGAAGCGTTCGTCTACAGTAATCGTTTTTATATTAAGGTTTCCCCCTGTTCTCTCCTATATAGATAGATGAATTTGGAACTCTAAATCCAACATGGTTTGTAGTAGCTCTTTGAAACTTGACAAAAAAGTAGATCTCAGTTTTGTCTCTATGGTTTGTTTTTTCCTCAAGTAGCCCTAAGCAGAGACTGTGGAAAAGCACTTTCATTAAAAGGGGTTGCCAAACTTCCAATAAATTACGAGTTTCTGAAATACCAGCAAATATTTCCTCACCCAATCTTGTTGATACGTGGTGGTAATGACAAGTACACAAATCCCACTTGGCTCACCAAATTTTGTTCTTCTAGGTTGAAGCGTTCGTTTACAGTTGCAGTTTTTATTTTTGGTTTCTCTCTGTTTCTCCTATATAGATAGGTGAAATTGGAACTCTAACTCCAACTTGGTTTATAGTCGCTCTTTGAAACTTACAAAATGAAGGAGTTCTCAGTTTTGTCTCTATGGTTTGTTTTCTCTTCAAGTAGCCCTAAGCAGAGACTGTGGAAAAGCACTTTCATTGAAAGGGGTTGCCAAGCTTCCAAGAAATAACGAGTTTCCGAAATACCAGCAATATTTTTTCACCCAATCTTGATGATACGTGTTCGTAATGACAAGTACACAAATACCACTTTGCTCACCAAATTTTGTTTTTCTAGGTGGAAGCGTTAGTTTACAGTTGCAGTTTTTATTTTTGGTTTCACTCTCTTCTCTCCTATGTAGATAGATGAATTTGGAACTCTAAGTCCAACATGGTTTGTAGTAGCTCTTTGAAACTAGACAAAATTAAGGAGTTCACAGTTTTGTCTCTATGGTGTGTTTCCTCTTCAAGTAGCCCAAGGCATAGACTTTGGAAGAGCACTTTCATTGAGAGGGGTTGCCAAGCTTCTAAGAAACAACGAGTTTCCGAAATACCAGCAAATATTATTTCACCCAATATTGATGATACTTGGTGGTAATGATCAGTACAAAAATCCCACTTGGCTCACCATATTTTCTTCTTCTAGGTTGAAGCGTTCGTCTACAGAAGTCGTTTTTATATTTAGGTTTCCCTCTGTTCTCTTCTATATAGATAGATGAATTTCGAACTCTAAATCCAACATGGTTTGTAGTAGCCCTTTGAGACTTGACAAAATAAAGGAGTTCTCAGTTTTGTCTCTATGGTTGTTTCCTCTTCAAGTAGCACTAGGCACAGACTATGGAAAAGCACTTTCATTGAAAGGGGTTTCCAAGCTTCCAAAAAATAACAAGGTCCCGAAATACCCGCAAATATTTTTTCACCCAATCTGAATGATACTTGGTGGTAATGATTGGTACAGAAATCCCACTTGACTCACCAAATTTTGTTCTTCTAGGTTTAAGCGTTCTTTTACAGTAGCAGTTTGTATTTTTAGGTTTCCCTCTGTTCTCTCCTATATAGATAGATGAATTTGGAACTCTAAATCCAACATGGTTTGTAGTAGCTCTTTGAAACTTGACAAAATAAAGGAATTCTAAGTTTTGTCTCTATTATTTGTTTCCTCTTCAAGTAGCTCTAAGAAGAAACTGTGGAAAAGCACTTTCATTGAAAGGGGTTGCCAAGCTTCCAAGAAATTACGAGTTTCCGAAATACCAGCAAATATTTTTTCACCCAATCTTGATGATACGTGGTGGTCATGATCGGTACAAAAATCCCACTTGGCTCACCAAATTTTGTTCTTCTAGGTTCAAGCGTTCGTTTACAGTAGCAGTTTTTATTTTTAGGTTTCCCTCTGTTCTCTCCTATATAGATAGATGAATTTGGAACACTTAATCCAACATGGTTTGTAGTAGCTGTTTGAAACTTGACAAAATAAAGGAGTTCTCACTTTTGTCTCTATGGTTGTTTCCTCTTCAAGTAGCCCTAGGCACAGACTGTGGAAAAGCACTTTAATTGACACTAGTTGCCAAGCTTCTAGAAATAACGAGTTTCCGAAATACCAGCAAATATTTTTCACCCAATCTTGTTGATACTTGGTGGTAATGATCAGTACACAAATCCCACTTGGCTCACCAAATTTTGCTCTTCTAGGTTGAAGCGTTCGTCTACAGTAGTCGTTTTTATATTTAGGTTTCCCTCTGTTCTCTCCTATATAGATAGATGAATTTCGAACTCTAAATCCAACATGGTTTGTAGTAGCTCTTTGAAACTTGACAAAATAAAGGAGTTCTCAGTTTTGTCTTTATGGTTGATTCCTTTCAAGTAGCCCTAGGCACAGACTGTGGAAAAGCAGTTTCATTGAGAGGGGTTGCCAAGCTTCTAAGAAATAACGAGTTTCCGAAATACCTGCAAATATTTTTTCACTCAATCTTGATGATACTTGGTGGTAATGATCGGAACACAAATCCCACTTGACTCACCAAATTTTGTTCTTCTAGGATGAAGCGTTCTTTTACACTAGCAGTTTATATTTTTAGGTTTCCCTCTGTTCTCTCCTATATAAATAGATGAATTTGGAACTCTTAATACAACATGGTTTGTTGTAGCTCTTTGAAATTTGACAAAATAAAGGAGTTCTCACTTTTGTCTCTACGGTTTGTTACCTATTCAAGTAGCCCTAAGCACAGACTGTGGAAAAGCAATTACATTGAGAGGGGTTGCCAAGCTTTTAGGAAATAACGAGTTTCCGAAATACCAGCAAATATTTTTTCACCCAATCTTGATGATACTTGGTGGTAATGATCAGTACACAAATCCCAAATGGCTCACCAAATTTTGTTCTTCTAGGTTGAAGCGTTCGTCTACAGTAGCAGTTTTTACATTTAGGTTTCTCTCTGTTCTCTCCTGTATAGATAGATGAATTTGGAACTCTAAATCCAACAAGGTTTGTAGTAGCTCTTTGAAACTTGACATAATAAAGGAGTTCTCAGGTTTGTCTCTATAATTTGATTCCTCTTCAAGTAGCCCTAAGCAGAGACTGTGGAAAAGCACTTTCATTGAAAGGGGTTGCCAAGCTTCCAAAAAATTACGAGTTTCCGAAATACCAGCAAATATTTTTTCACCCAAACTTGATGATACGTGGTGGTAATGATCGGTACAAAAATCCCACTTGGCTCACCAAATTTTGTTCTTCTAGGTTGAAGTTTTCGTCTACAGTAGCAGTTTTTATGTTTAGGTTTCACTCTGTTCTCTCCTATTTAGATAGATGAATTTGGAACTCTAAATCCAACAAGGTTTGTAGTAGCTCTTTGAAACATGACATAATAAAGGAGTTCCCAGGTTTGTCTCTATAATTTGTTTCCTCTTCATGTAGCCCTATGCAGAGACTGTGGAAAAGCACTTTCATTGAAAGGGGTTGCCAAGCTTCCAAGAAATTACGAGTTTCCGAAATACCAGCAAATATTTTTTCACCCAATCTGGATGATACGTGGTCGTAATGACAAGGACACAAATCCCACTTGGCCCACCAAATTTTATTCTTCTAGGTTGAAGCATTCGTTTACACAAGCAGTTTATATTTTTAGGTTTCCCTCTGTTGTCTCATATATAGATAGATGAATTTGGAACTCTAAATCCAACATGGTTTGTAGTAGCCCTTTGAAAATTGACAAAAAAAGGAGTTCTCAGTTTTGTCTCTATGGTTGTTTCCTCTTCAAGTAGCCCTAGGCACAGACTGTGGAAAAGCACTTTAATTGACAGGGGTTGCCAAGCTTCTAAGAAATAACGAGTTTCCGAAATACCAGCAAATGTTTTTTCACCCAATTTTGATGATACTTGGTGGTAATGATCAGTACACAAATCCCACTTGGCTCACCAAATTTTGTTCTTCTAGGTTGAAGCGTTCGTCTACAATAGTCGTTTTTTATTTAGGTTTCCCTCTGTTCTCTCCTATATAGATAGATGAATTTGGAACTCTAAATCCAACATGGTTTCTAGTAGCTCTTTGAAACTTTACAAAATAAAGGACTTCTCAGTTTTGTCTCTATGGTTGTTTCCTCTTCAAGTACCCTAAGCAGAGACTGTGGAAAATAAGTTTAATTGAAAGGGGTTGCCAAGCTTCCAAAAAGTAACGAGTTCCCGAAATACCCGCAAATATTTTTTCACCCAATCTTGATGATACTAGGTGGTAATGATCGGTACAGAAATCCCACTTGACTCACCAAATTTTGTTCTTCTAGGTTGAAGCGTTCTTTACAGTAGCAGTTTATATTTTTAGGTTTCCCTCTGTTCTCTCGTATATAGATAGATGAATTTGTAACTCTAAATCCAACATGGTTTGTAGTAGCTCTTTGAAACTTGACAAAATAAAGGAATTCTAAGTTTTGTCTCTATTATTTGTTTCCTCTTCAAGTAGCCCTAAGCAGAAACTGTGGAAAAGCACTTACATTGAAAGGGGTTGCCAAGCCTCCAGGAAATTATGATTTTCGAACATACCAGCAAATATTTTATCACCCAATCTTGATGATACGTGGTGGTAATCATCGGAACAAAAATCCCACTTGGCTCACCAAATTTTGTTCTTCTAGGTTGAAGCGTTCGTTTACAGTAGCAGTTTTTATTTTTAGGATTCCCTCTGTTCTCTCCTATATAGACAGATGAATTTGGAACTCTTAATCCAACATGGTTTGTAGTAGCTCTTGGAAACTTGATAAAATAAAGGAGTTCTCACTTTTGTCTCTACGGTTTGTTTCCTATTCAAGAAGCCCTAGGCACAGACTGTGGAAAAGCACTTTCATTGAGAGGGGTTGCCAAGTTTCTAAGAAATAACGAGTTTCCGAAATACCAGCAAATATTTTTCACCCAATCTTGATGATACTTGTTGGTAATGATCAGTACACAAATCCCACTTGGCTCACCAAATTTTGTTCTTCTAGGTTGAAGTGTTCGTCTACAGTAGCAGTTTTTATGTTTAGGGTATACTCTGTTCTCTCCTATATAGATAGATGAATTTGGAACTCTAAATCCAACAAGGTTTGTAGTAGCTCTTTGAAACTTGACATAAAAAAGGAGTTCTCAGGTTTGTCTCTATAATTTGTTTTCTCTTCAAGTAGCCCTAAGCAGAGACTGTGGAAAAGCACTTTCATTGAAAGGGGTTGCCAAGCTTCCAAGAAAGTACGAGTTTCCGAAATACCAGCAAATATTTTTTCACCCAATCTGGATGATATGTGGTCGTAATGAGAAGGACACAAATCCTACTTGGCCCACCAAATTTTGTTCTTCTAGGTTGAAGAATTCGTTTACTGTAGCAGTTTATATTTTTAGGTTTCCCTCTGTTCTCTCCTATATAGATAGATGAATTTGGAACTCTAAATATAACATGGTTTGTAGTAGCCCTTTGAGACTTGACAAAATAAAGGAGTTCTCAGTTTTTTCTCTATGGTTGTTTCCTCTTCAAGTAGCACTAGGCACAGACTATGGAAAAGCACTTTCATTGAGAGGGGTTGCCAAGCTTCTAAGAAATAACGAGTTTCCGAAATACCAGCAAATATTTTTTCACCCAATCTTGATGATACTTGGTGGTAATGATCAGTACACAAATCGCACTTGGCTCACCAAATTTTGTTCTTCTAGGTTGAAGCGTTCGTCTACAGTAATCGTTTTTATATTAAGGTTTCCCCCTGTTCTCTCCTATATAGATAGATGAATTTGGAACTCTAAATCCAACATGGTTTGTAGTAGCTCTTTGAAACTTGACAAAAAAAGTAGATCTCAGTTTTGTCTCTATGGTTTGTTTTTTCTTCAAGTAGCCCTAAGCAGAGACTGTGGAAAAGCACTTTCATTAAAAGGGGTTGCTAAACTTCCAATAATTTACGAGTTTCTGAAATACCAGCAAATATTTCCTCAACCAATCTTGTAGATACGTGGTGGTAATGACAAGTGCACAAATCCCACTTGGCTCACCAAATTTTGTTCTTCTAGGTTGAAGTGTTCGTTTACAGTTGCAGTTTTTATTTTTGGTTTCTCTCTGTTCTCTCCTATATAGATAGTTGAAATTGGAACTCTAAATCCAACATGGTTTGTAGTAGCCCTTCAAAACTTGACAAAATAAAGGACTTCTCAGTTTTGTCTTTATGGTTGCTTCCTCTTCAAGTAGCCCTAGGCACAGACTGTGGAAAAGCAGTTTCATTGAGATTGGTTGCCAAGCTTCTAAGAAATAACGAGTTTCCGAAATACCAGCAAATATTTTTTCACCCAGGCTTGATGATACTTGGTGGTAATGATCAGTACACAAATCCCACTTGGCTCACCAAATTTTGTTCTTCTAGGTTGAAGCGTTCGTCTACAGTAGTCGATTTATATTTAGGTTTCCCTCTGTTCTCTCCTATATAGTTAGATGAATTTGGAACTCTAAGTCCAACTTGGTTTATAGTCGCTCTTTGAAACTTACAAAATGAAGGAGTTCTCAGTTTTGTCTCTATGGATTGTTTCCTCTTCAAGTAGCCCTAAGCAGAGACTGTGGAAAAGCACTTTCATTGAAAGGGGTTGCCAAGCTTCCAAGAAATAACGAGTTTCCGAAATACCAGCAATATTTTTTCACCCAATCTTGATGATACGTGGTCGTAATGACAAGTACACAAATCCCACTTTGCTCACCAAATTTTGTTTTTCTAGGTGGAAGCGTTCATTTACAGTTGCAGTTTTTATTTTTGGTTTCACTCTCTTCTCTCCTATGTAGATAGATGAATTTGGAACTCTAAATCCAACATGGTTTGTAGTAGCTCCTTGAAACTTGACAAAATTAAGGAGTTCACAGTTTTGTCTCTATGGTTTGTTTCCTCTTCAAGTAGCCCTAGGCACAGACATTGGAAGAGCACTTTCATTGAGAGGGGTTGAAGAGCTTCTAAGAAACAACGAGTTTCCGAAATACCAGCAAATATTATTTCACCCAATATTGATGATACTTGGTGGTAATGATCAGTACAAAAATCCCACTTGGCTCACCAAATTTTGTTTTTCTACGTTGAAGCGTTCGTCTTCAGTAGTCATTTTTATATTTAGGTTTCCCTCTGTTCTCTCCTATATAGATAGATGAATTTGGTACTCTAAATTCAACATGGTTTGTAGTAGCTCTTTGAAATTTGACAAAATAAAGGACTTCTCAGTTTTGTGTCTATGGTTGTTTACTCTTCAAGTAGGCCTAAGCAGAGACTGTGGAAAAGCACCTTCATTGAATGGGGTTGCAAAGCTTCCAAAAAATAACGAGTTCCCGAAATACCCGCAAATATTTTTTCACCCAATCTTGATGATACTTGGTGGTAATGATCGGTACACAAATCCCATTGACTCACCAAATTTTGTTCTTCTAGGTTGAAGCGTTCTTTTACAGTAGCTGTTTATATTTTTAGGTTTCCCTGTGTTCTCTCCTATATAGATAGATGAATTTGGAACTCTAAATCCAACATGGTTTGTAGTAGCTCTTTGAAACTTGACAAAATAAAGGAGTTCTCACTTTTGTCTCTATTATTTATTTGCTCTTCAAGTAGCCCTAAGCAGAAAATGTGGAAAAGCACTTTCATTGAAAGGGGTTGCCAAGCTTCCAAAAAATTACGAGTTTCCGAAATACCAGCAAAGATTTTTTCACCCTATCTTGATGATACATGGTGGTAATGATCGGTACACAAATCCCACTTGGCTCACCAATTTTTGTTCCTCTAGGTTGAAGCGTTCGTTTACAGTAGCAGTTTTTATTTTTAGGTTTCCTTCTGTTCTCTCCTATATAGATAGATGAATTTGGAACTCTAAATCCAACATGGTTTGTAGTAGCTCTTTGAAACTTGACGAAATAAAGGAGTTCTCACTTTTGTCGCTATCGTTTGCTTCCTCTTCAAGTAGCCCTAGGCACAGACTGTGGAAAAGCACTTTAATTGAGAGGAGTTTGCAAGATTCCAAGAAATAACGAGTTTCCGAAACACCAGCAAATATTTTTTCACCCAATCTTGATGATACGTGGTGGTAATGATCGGTACACAATTCCCACTTGACTCACCAAATTTTGTTATTCTAGGTTGAAGCGTTCTTTCACAGTAGCAGTTTATATTTTTAGGTTTCCCTCTGTTCTCTCCTATAT
This sequence comes from Callospermophilus lateralis, assembly GCF_048772815.1. Classification (NCBI taxonomy): domain Eukaryota; kingdom Metazoa; phylum Chordata; class Mammalia; order Rodentia; family Sciuridae; genus Callospermophilus; species Callospermophilus lateralis. Next base: position 43,408 of record NW_027515249.1, on the reverse strand, counting down.
AGATAGATGAATTTGGAACTCTAAGCAACATGGTTTGTAGTAGCTCTTTGAAACTTGACAAAAAAAAGCAGTTCTCAGTTTTGTCTCTATGATTTGTTTCCTTTTCAAGTAGCCCTAAGCAGAGACTGTGGAAAAACATTTTCTTTGAAAGGGGTTGCCAAGTTTGGAAGAAATAATGAGTTTCCGAAATACCAGCAAATATTTTTTCACCCAATCTTGAGGATACTTGGTGGTAATGATCTGTACAGAAATCCCACTTGACTCACCAAATTTTGTTCTTCTAGTTTGAAGTGTTCGTTTACAGTACCAGTCTATATTTTTAGGTTTCCCTTTGTTCTCTTCTATATAGATAGCGGAATTTGGAACTCTAAATCCAACAGAGTTTGTACTAGCTTTTTGAAACTTGACAAAAAAAGTAGTTCTCAGTTTTGTCTCTATAATTTGTTTCCTCTTCAAGTCGCCCTAAGCACAGACTGTGGAAAAGAACTTTCACTGAAATTAGTTGCCAAGCTTCCAAGAAATTACGAGTTTACGAAATACCAGCAAATACTACTTCACCCAATCTTGATGATACGTGGTGGTAATGACAAGTACACAAATCCCGCTTGGCTAAACAAATTTTGTCCTTCTATGTTTAAGCGTTCGTCTACACTAGCAGTTTTTAAATTTAGGTTTCACACTGCCCTCTCTTATATAGATAGATGAATTTGGAACTCTAAATCCAACATGGTTTATAGTAGCTCTTTGAAACTTGACAAAATAAAGGAGTTCTCAGTTTTGTCTCTATGGGTTTTTCCTCTTCATGTAGCCCTAGGCAAAGATTGTGGAAAAGCATTTTCATTGAGAGGGGTTGCCAAGCTTCTAAGAAATAACGAGTTTCCAAAAACTCAGCAAATATTTTTTCACAGAATCTTGGTGATACTTATTGGTAGTGATCAGTACACAAATCACACTTGGCCCACCAAATTTTGTTCTTCTAGGTTGAAGCGTTCGTCTACAGTAGCTGTTTTTATATTTAGGTTTCCCTCTGTTCTCTCCTATATAGATAGATTAATTTGGAACTCTAAATCCAACATGGTTTCTAGTAGCTCTTTGAAACTTGAAGAAATAATGGAGTTCTCAGATTTGTCTGTATGATTTGTTTCCTCTTCAAGTAGCCCTAAGAAGAGCTTGCGGAAAAGCACTTTCATTGAAAGGAGTTGCCAAGCTTCCAAGAAATTACGAGTTTCCGAAATACCAGCAAATATTTTTTCACCCGATCTTGATGATACTTGGTGGTAATGAAAAGTGCACAAATCCCACTTGGCTTACCAAATTTTGTTCTTCTTGGTTGAAGCGTTCGTTTCAAGTAGCAGTTTTTATTTTTAGGTTTCACTCTGTTCTCTCTTATGTAGATAGATGAATTTGGAACTCTAAATCCAACAAGGTTTGTAGTAGCTCTTTGAAACATGACATAATAAAGGAGTTCTCAGGTTTGTCTCTTTAATTTGTTTCCTCTTCAAGTAGCCCTAAGCAGAGACTGTGGAAAAGCACTTTCATTGAAAGGGATTGCCAAGCTTCCAGGAAATTACGAGTTTCCGAAATACCAGCAAATATTTTTTCACCCAATCTGAATGATACGTGGTCGTAATGACAAGGACACAAATCCCCCTTGGCCCACCAAATTTTGTTCTTCTAGGTTGAAGCATTAGTTTACAGTAGCAGTTTATATTTTTAGGTTTCCCTGTGTTCTCTCCTATATAGATAGATGAATTTGGAACTCTAAATTCAACATGGTTTCTAGTAGCTCTTTGAAACTTGATAAAATAAAGGTGTTCTCAGTTTTGTCTCTATGGTTTGTTTCCTCTTCAAGTAAACCTAGGCACAGACTGTGGAAAAGCACTTTCATTGAGAGGGGTTGCAAAGCTTCTAAGAAATAACGAGTTTCCGAAATACTAGCCAATATTTTTTCACCCAATCATGATGATACTTGGTGTTAATGATCAGTACACAAATCCCACTTGGCTCACCAAATTTTGCTCTTCTGGTTTGAAGCATTCGTCTACAGTAGCAGTTTTTATATTTAGTTTTCCCTCTCTTCTCTCCTATATAGTTAAATGAATTTGGAAATCTAAATCCAACATGGTTTGTAGTAGCTCTTTGAAACTTGACAAAAAAAGTAGTTCTCAGTTTTGTCTCTATGGTTTGTATCCTCTTCAAGTAGCCCTTAGCAAAGACTGTGGAAAAGCACTTTCATTGAAAGGGGTTGCCAAGCTTCCACGAAATTAGGATTTTCCGAAATAACAGCAAATATTTTTTACCCAATCTGGATGATACGTGGTGGTAATGACAAGAACACAAATCCCACTTTTCTCACCAAATTTTGTTCTTCTAGGTTTAAGCGTTCGTCTACAGTAGCAGTTTTTATATTTAGGTTTCCCTCTGTTCTCTCCTATATAGATAGATGAATTTGGAACTCTAAATCCAACGTGGTTTGTAGTAGCTCTTTGAAACTTGACAAAATAAAGGAGTTCTCACTTTTTTCGCTATGGTTTGCTTCCTCTTCAAGTAGCCCTAGGCACAGACTGTGGAAAAGCACTTTCATTTAGAGGAGTTGCGAAGCTTCCAAGAAATAACGAGATTCCGAAACACCAGCAAATATTTTTTCACCCAATCTTGATGATACGTGGTGGTAATGATCGGTACACAAATCCCACTTGACTCACCAAGTTTTGTTCTTCTAGGTTGAAGCGTTCGTTTACAGTAGCAGTTTTTATTTTTAGGTTTCCCTCTGTTCTCTCCTATATAGATAGATGAATTTGGAACTCTAAATCCAACATGGTTTGTAGTAGCTATTTGAAACTTGACAAAATAAAGGAGTTCTCAGTTTTTTCTCAATTTTTTGTTTCCTCTTCAATTAGCCCTAGGCACAGACTGTGGAAAAGCACTTTCATTGAGAGGGGTTGCCAAGCATCTAAGAAATAACGAGTTTCCGAAATATCAGCAAATATTTTTTCACCCAATCTGGATGATACGTGGTGGTAATGACAAGTACACAAATCCCACTTGGCTCACCAAATTTTGTTCTTCTAGGTTGAAGCATTCGTTTACAGTAGCAGTTTATATTTTTAGGTTTCCCTCTGTTCTCTCCTATATAGATGAATGAATTTGGAACTCTTAATCCAACATGATTTTTAGTAGCTCTTTGAAACTTGACAAAATAAAATGGTTCTCATTTTTGTCTCTATGGTTTGTTTCCTCTTCAAGTGTCCCTAAGCAGAGAGTGTGGAAAAGCACTTTCATTGAGAGGGGTTGCCAAGCTTCTAAGAATTAGCGAGTTTCCGACATACCAGCAAATATTTTTTCACCCAATCTTGATGATACGTGGTGGTAATGATCAGTACACAAATAACACTTCGCTCACCAAAATGTGTTCTTCTAGGTTGAAGCGTTCGTCTACAGTAGCAGTTTTTATATTTAGGTTTCCCTCTCTTCTCTCCTATATAGAAAAATGAATTTGGAAATCTAAATCCAACATGGTTTGTAGTAGCTCTTTGAAACTTGACAAAAAAAGTAGTTCTCAGTTTTGTCTCTATGGTTTGTTTCCTCTTCAAGTAGCCCTAAGCAGAGACTGTGGAAAAGCACTTTCATTGAAAGGGGTTGCCAAATTTCCAAGAAATTACGAGTTTCCGAAATACGACCAAATATTTTTTCACCCAATCTTGATGATACGTGGTGGTAATGACAAGTACACAAATCCCACTTGGCTCACCAAATTTTGTTCTTCTAGGTTGAAGCGTTCGTTTACAGTAGCAGTTTATATTTTTAGGTTTCCCTCTGTTCTCTCTTATACAGATAGATGAAATTGGAACTCTAAATCCAACATGGTTTGTAGTAGCTCTTTCAAACTTGACAAAATAAAGTAGTTCTCAGTTTTGATTCTATGATTTGTTTCCTTTTCAAGTAGCCCTAGGTACAGACTGTGGAAAAGCACTTTCATTGAAAGGGGTTGCCAAACTTCTAAGAAATAACGAGTTTCCAAAATACCAGCAAATATTTTTTCACCCAATCTTGGTGATATTTGGTGGTAATGATCACTACACAAATCCCACTTGGCTCACCAAATTTTGTTCTTCTAGGTTGAAGCGCTCGTTTACAGTAGCAGTTTTTATTTTTAGGTTTCATTCTGTTCTCTCCTATATAGATAGATGAATTTGGAACTCTAAATCCAACATCTTTGTAGTAGCTCTTTGAAACTTGATAAAATAAAGGAGTTCTCAGTTTTGTCTCTTGGTTTGTTTCCTCTTCAAGTAGCCCTAGGCACAGACTGTGGAAAAGCACTTTCATTGAGATGGGTTGCCAAGCTTCTAAGAAATAACGAGTTTCCGAAATACCAGCAAATATTTTATAACCCAATCATCATGATACTCGGTGTTAATGATCAGTACACAAATCCCACTTGGCTCACCAAATTTTGGTCTTCTAGGTTGAAGCGTTCGTCTACAGTAGCAGTTTTTATATTTAGGATTTCCTGTGTTCTCTCCAATATAGATAGATGAATTTGGAACTCTAAATCCAACATGGTTTGTAGTAGCTCTTTGAAACTTCACAAAATAAAGGAGTTCTCACTTTTGTCTCTATGGTTTGTTTCCTCTTTAAGTAGCCCTAGGTACAGACTGTGAAAAGCACTTTCATTGAAAGGGGTTGCAAAGCTTCCAAGAAATAACGAGTTTCCGAAATAACAGCAAATATTTTTTCTCACAAACTTGATGATTCTTGGTGGTAATGATCAGTACACAAATCCCACCTGGCTCACGAAATTTTGTTCTTCTAGGTTTACGCGTTCGTCTACAGTAGCAATTTTATATTTAGGTTTCCCTCTCTTCTCTCATATATAGATAGATGAATTTGGAACTCTAAATAAAACATGGTTTATAGTAGCTCTTTGAAACTTGACAAATATATAGTTCTCAGTTTTGTCTCTATGGTGTGTTTCCTCTTCAAGTAGCCCTAGGCACACACTTTGGAAAAGCACCTTTATTGAGAGGGGTTGTCAATCTTCTAAGAAATAACGAGTTTCCGAATTACCAGCAAACATTTTTTCAACCAATCTTGATGATACTTGGTGGTAATGATCAGTACACAAATACCACCTGGCTCACCAATTTTGTTTTTCTATGTTGAAGCGTTCGTCTACAGTAGCAGTTTTATATTTAGGTTTTCCTCTGTTCTCTCCTATATAGATAGATGAATTTGGAACTGTAAATCCCACATGGTTTCTAGTAGCTTTTTGAAACTTGACAAAACAATGTAGTTCTCAGTTTTGTGTCTATGGATTGTTTCCTCTTCTAGTCTCCCTAGGCACAGACTGTGGAGAAGAACTTTCTTTGAAAAAGTTTGCCAAGCTTGCAAGAAATAACGAGTTGCCGAAATAGCAGGAAAATTTTTTTCACCCAATCTCGATGATACGTGGTGGAAAAGACAAGTACACAAATCCCAATTGGCTCACCAAATTTTGTTCTTCTAGTTTGAAGTGTTCGTTTACACTAGCAGTTTATATTTTTAGGTTTCCCTCTGTTCTCTTTTATATAGATAGAAGAATTTGGAACTCTAAATCCAACATGGTTTGTACTAGCTCTTTGAAACTTGACAAAAAAAAGAAGTTCTCAGTTTTGTCTCTACCATCTGTTTCCTCTTCAAGTAGCCCTAAGCAGAGACTGTGGAAAAGCACTTTCATTGAAAGGGGTTGCCAAGCTTCCAAGAAATAACGAGGTTCCGAAATACCAGCAAAAATTTTTTCACCCAATCTTGATGATACGTGGTGGTAAAGACAAGTACACAAATCCCACTTGGCTCACCAAATTTTGTTCTTCTAGGTTGAAGTGTTCGTTTACACTAGCAGTTTATATTTTTAGGTTTCCCTCTGTTCTCTCCTATATAGACAGATGAATTTGGAACTGAAAATTCAACATGGTTTGTAGTAGCTCTTTGAAACTTGACAACATAAAGGAGTTCCCAGTTTTGTCTCTATGGTTTGTTTCCTTTTCAAGTAGCCCTAGGCACAGACTGTGGAAAAGCAATTTGATTGAGAGGGGTTGCCAAGCTTCTAAGAAATAACGAGTCACCGAAATACCAGCAAATACTTTTTCAGCCAATCTTGACGATACGTGGTGGTAATGATCAGTGCACAAATCCCACCTTCTCACCAAATTTTGTTCTTCTATGTTGAAGCGTTCGTCTACAGTAGCAGTCTTTATATTTAGGTTTCCCTCTGTTCTCTCCTATATAGATAGATGAATTTGGAACTGTAAATCCAACATGGTTTGTAGTAGCTCTTGGAAACTTGACAAAAGAAAGGAGTTATCTGTTTTATCTCTATGCTAGTTTCATCTTCAAGTAGCCCTAGGCACAGACTGTGGAAGAGTACTTTCATTGAGAAGGGTTGCAAAGCTTCTAAGAAATAACGAGTTTCCAAAATACCAGCAAATATTTTTTTCACCCAATCTTGATGATACTTGGTGGTAATGATCAGTACACAAATCCCACTTGGCTCACCAAATTGTGTTCTTCTAGGTTGAAGGGTTCGTCTACAGTAGCAGTTTTTATATTTAGGTTTTCCTCTGTTCTCTCCTATATAGATAGATGAATTTGGAACTCTAAATCCAACATGGTTTGTAGTAGCTCTTTGAAACTTGACAAAATAAAGGATTTCTCAGTTTTGTCTCTATGGTTTGTTTCCTCTTCAAGTAGCCCTAGGCACAGACTGTGGAGAAGAACTTTCATTGAAAAGGGTTGCCAAGCTTCCAAGAAATAACGAGTTGCCGAAATACCAGCAAAAATTTTTTCACCCAATCTTGATGATACGTGGTGGAAAAGACAAGTACACAAATCCCACTTGGCTCACCAAATTTTTTTCTTCTAGTTTGAAATGTTCGTTTACACTAGCAGTTTATATTTTTAGGTTTCCCTCTGTTCTCTCCTATATAGATAGATGAATTTGGAACTGTAAATTCAACATGGTTTATAGTAGCTCTTTGAAACTAGACAAAATAAAGGAGTTCTCAGTTTTGTCTCTATGGTTTGTTTCCTTTTCAAGTAGCCCTAGGCACAGACTGTGGAAAAACAATTTGATTGAGAGGGGTTGCCAAGCTTCTAAGAAATAACGAGTCACCGAAATACCAGCAAATACTTTTTCAGCCAATCTTGACGATACGTGGTGGTAATGATCAGTGCACAAATCCCACCTTCTCACCAAATTTTGTTCTTCTATGTTGAAGCGTTCGTCTACAGTAGCAGTTTTTATAATTAGGGTTCCCTCTGTTCTCTATATAGATAGATGAATTTGGAACTGTAAATCCAACATGGTTTGTAGTAGCCCTTGGAAACTTGACAAAAGAAAGGAGTTATCAGTTTTATCTCTATGCTAGTTTCATCTTCAAGTAGCCCTGGGCACAGACTGTGGAAGAGTACTTTCATTGAGAAGGGTTGCAAAGCTTCTAAGAAATAACGAGTTTCCTAAATACCAGCAAATATTTTTTCATCAAATCTTGATGATACTTGGTGGTAATGATCAGTACAAAAATCCCACCTGGCTCACCAAATTTTGTTCTTCTAAGTTGAAGCGTTCGTCTACAGCAGCAGTTTTTATATTTAGGTTTCCCTCTGTTCTCTCATAGATAGATAGATGAATTTGGAACTCTAAATCCAACATGGTTTGTAGTAGCTCTTTGAAACCTGACAAAATAAAGGAGTTCTCATTTTTTCTCTATGGTTTGTTTCCTCTTCAAGTAGCCCTAGGCACAGACTGTGGAAAATCACGGTCATTGAGAGGGGTTGCCAAGCTTCTAAGAAATAAAGATTTTCCTAAATACAAGCAAATATTTTTTACCCTATCTTGATGATACGTGGTGGTAATGATCAGTACACAAATCCCACTTGGCTCACCAAATTGTGTTCTTCTAGGTTGAAGGGTTCGTATACAGTAGCAGTTTTTATATTTAGGTTTTCCTCTGTTCTCTCGTATAGAGATAGATGAATTTGGAACTCTAAATCCAACATGGTTTGTAGTAGCTCTTTGAAACTTGACAAAGTAAAGGATTTCTCAGTTTTGTCTCTATGGTTTGTTTCCGCTTCAAGTAGTCCTAGGCACAGACTGTGGAGAAGAACTTTCATTGAAAAGGGTTGCCAAGCTTCCAAGAAATAACGAGTTGCCGAAATACCAGCAAATATTTTTTCACCCCATCTTCATGATACTTGGTGGTAATGATCAGTACACAAATCCCATTTGGCTCACCAAATTTTGTTCTTCTAGGTTGAAGCGTTCGTCTACAGTAGCAGTTTTTATATTTAGGTTTCCCTCTGTTCTCTCCTATATAGGTAGATGAATTTGGAACTCTAAATCCAACATGGTTTGTAGTAGCTCTTTGAAACTTGACAAAATAAAGGAGTTCTCAGTTTGTCTGTATGGTTTGTTTCCTCTTCAAGTATCCCTATGCACAGAATGTGGAAGAGCTCGCTCATTGAGAGGGGTTGGCAAGCTTCTAAGAAATAACGATTTTGCGAAATACCAGCAAATATTTTTTACCCAATCTTGAAGAAACGTGGTCGTAATGATCAGTACACAAATCCCACTTGCCTCACCAAATTGTGTTCTTTTAGGATGAAGCGTTCGTCTACAGTAGCAGTTTTTATATTTAGGTTTTCCTCTGTTCTCTCCTATATACATAGATGAATTTGGAATGGTAAATCCAACATGATTTGTAGTAGCTCTTTGAAACTTGACAAAATAAAGGAGTTCTCAGTTTTGTCTCTATGGTTTGTTTCCTCTTCTAGTAGCCCTAGGCACAGACTGTGGTGAAGAACTTTCATTGAAAAGGGTTGCCAAGCTTCCAAGAAATAACGAGATTCCGAAATACCAGCAAAAATTTTTTCACCCAATCTTGATGATACGTGGTGGTAAAGACAAGGACACAAATCCCACTTTCTCACCAAATTTTGTTCTTCTAGTTTGAAGTGTTCCTTTACACTAGCAGTTTATATTTTTAGGTTTCCCTCTGTTCTCTCCTATATAGATAGATGAATTTGGAACTCTAAATCCAACATGGTTTGTAGTAACTCTTTGAAACTTGACAAAAAATAATGTTTCCCAGTTTTGTCTCTACCATTTTTTTCCTCTTCAAGTAGCCCTAAGCAGAGACTGTGGAAAAGGACTTTCATTGAAAGGGGTTGCCAAGCTTCCAAGAAATTACGATTTTCCGAAATATCAGCAAATATTTTTTCAGCCAATCTTGATGATACGTGGTGGTAATGATCAGTACACAAATCCCACTTCTCTCACCAAATTGTGTTCTTCTAGGAATAAGCGTTCGACTACAGTAGCAGTTTATATATTTAGGTTTTCCTCTGTCCTCTCATATAGATAGATGAATTTGGAACTCTAAATCCAACATGGTTTGTATTATCTCTTTGAAACTTGACAAAATAAAGGAGTTCTCAGTTTTGTCTCTATGGTTTGTTTCCTCTTCAAGTAGCCCTAGCCACAGACTGTGGAAAGCACGTTCATTGTGAGGGGTTTCAAGCATCTAAGAAATAACGAGTTTTCGAAATACCAGCAAATATTTTTCCCCCAATCTTGATGATACTTGGCGGTATTGATCAGTACAAAAATCCCACTTGGCTCACCACATTTTGTTCTTCTATGTTGAAGCGTTCGTCTACAGTAGCAGTTTTATATTTAGGTTTTCCTCTGTTCTCTCCTATATAGATAGATGAATTTTTAACTGTGAATCCAACATGGTTTCTAGTAGCTTTTTGAAACTTGACAAATCAAAGGAGTTCTCAGTTTTGTGTCTATGGATTGTTTCCTCTTCTAGTATCCCTAGGCACAGACTGTGGAGAAGAACATTCTTTGAAAAAGTTTGCCAAGCTTGCAAGAAATAACGAGTTGCCAAAATAGAAGGAAAATTTTTTTCACCCAATCTCGATGATACGTGGTGGAAAAGACAAGTACACAAATCCCAATTGGCTCACCAAATTTTGTTCTTCTAGTTTGAAGTGTTCGTTTACACTAGCAGTTTATATTTTTAGGTTTCCCTCTGTTCTCTTTTATATAGATAGATGAATTTGGAACTCTAAATCCAACATGGTTTGTACTAGCTCTTTGAAACTTGACAAAAAAAAGAAGTTCTCAGTTTTGTCTCTACCATCTGTTTCCTCTTCAAGTAGCCCTAAGCAGAGACTGTGGAAAAGCACTTTCATTGAAAGGGGTTGCCAAGCTTCCAAGAAATAACGAGGTTCCGAAATACCAGCAAAAATTTTTTCACCCAATCTTGATGATACGTGGTGGTAAAGACAAGTACACAAATCCCACTTGGCTCACCAAATTTTGTTCTTCTAGGTTGAAGTGTTCGTTTACACTAGCAGTTTATATTTTTAGGTTTCCCTCTGTTCTCTCCTATATAGACAGATGAATTTGGAACTGAAAATTCAACATGGTTTGTAGTAGCTCTTTGAAACTTGACAACAAAAGGAGTTCCCAGTTTTGTCTCTATGGTTTGTTTCCTTTTCAAGTAGCCCTAGGCACAGACTGTGGAAAAGCAATTTGATTGAGAGGGGTTGCCAAGCTTCTAAGAAATAACGAGTCACCGAAATACCAGCAAATACTTTTTCAGCCAATCTTGACGATACGTGGTGGTAATGATCAGTGCACAAATCCCACCTTCTCACCAAATTTTGTTCTTCTATGTTGAAGCGTTCGTCTACAGTAGCAGTCTTTATATTTAGGTTTCCCTCTGTTCTCTCCTATATAGATAGATGAATTTGGAACTGTAAATCCAACATGGTTTGTAGTAGCTCTTGGAAACTTGACAAAAGAAAGGAGTTATCTGTTTTATCTCTATGCTAGTTTCATCTTCAAGTAGCCCTAGGCACAGACTGTGGAAGAGTACTTTCATTGAGAAGGGTTGCAAAGCTTCTAAGAAATAACGAGTTTCCAAAATACCAGCAAATATTTTTTTCACCCAATCTTGATGATACTTGGTGGTAATGATCAGTACACAAATCCCACTTGGCTCACCAAATTGTGTTCTTCTAGGTTGAAGGGTTCGTCTACAGTAGCAGTTTTTATATTTAGGTTTTCCTCTGTTCTCTCCTATATAGATAGATGAATTTGGAACTCTAAATCCAACATGGTTTGTAGTAGCTCTTTGAAACTTGACAAAATAAAGGATTTCTCAGTTTTGTCTCTATGGTTTGTTTCCTCTTCAAGTAGCCCTAGGCACAGACTGTGGAGAAGAACTTTCATTGAAAAGGGTTGCCAAGCTTCCAAGAAATAACGAGTTGCCGAAATACCAGCAAAAATTTTTTCACCCAAACTTGATGATACGTGGTGGAAAAGACAAGTACACAAATCCCACTTGGCTCACCAAATTTTTTTCTTCTAGTTTGAAATGTTCGTTTACACTAGCAGTGTATATTTTTAGGTTTCCCTCTGTTCTCTCCTATATAGATAGATGAATTTGGAACTGTAAATTCAACATGGTTTATAGTAGCTCTTTGAAACTAGACAAAATAAAGGAGTTCTCAGTTTTGTCTCTATGGTTTGTTTCCTTTTCAAGTAGCCCTAGGCACAGACTGTGGAAAAACAATTTGATTGAGAGGGGTTGCCAAGCTTCTAAGAAATAACGAGTCACCGAAATACCAGCAAATACTTTTTCAGCCAATCTTGACGATACGTGGTGGTAATGATCAGTGCACAAATCCCACCTTCTCACCAAATTTTGTTCTTCTATGTTGAAGCGTTAGTTCACAGTAGCATTTTATATTTTTAGGTCTCCCTCTCTTCTCTCCTATATAGATAGATGAATTTGGAACTCTAAATCCAACATGGTTTGTAGTAGCCCTTGGAAACTTGACAAAAGAAAGGAGTTATCAGTTTTATCTCTATGCTAGTTTCATCTTCAAGTAGCCCTGGGCACAGACTGTGGAAGAGTACTTTCATTGAGAAGGGTTGCAAAGCTTCTAAGAAATAACGAGTTTCCGAAATACCAGCAAATATTTTTTCATCCAATCTTGATGATACTAGGTGGTAATGATCAGTACAAAATCCCACCTGGCTCACCAAATTTTCTTCTTCTAAGTTGAAGCGTTCGTCTACAGCAGCAGTTTTTATATTTAGGTTTTCCTCTGTTCTCTCATATATAGATGGATGAATATGGAACTCTAAATCCAACATGGTTTGTAGTAGCTCTTTGAAACCTGACAAAATAAAGGAGTTTTCATTTTTTCTCTATGGTTTGTTTCCTCTTCAAGTAGCCCTAGGCACAGACTGTGGAAAAATCACGGTCATTGAGAGGGGTTGCCAAGCTTCTAAGAAATAAAGATTTTCCTAAATACAAGCAAATATTTTTTACCCTATCTTGATGATACGTGGTGGTAATGATCAGTACACAAATCCCACTTGGCTCACCAAATTGTGTTCTTCTAGGTTGAAGGGTTCGTCTACAGTAGCAGTTTTTATATTTAGGTTTTCCTCTGTTCTCTCCTATATAGATAGATGAATTTGGAACTCTAAATCCAACATGGTTTGTAGTAGCTCTTTGAAACTTGACAAAGTAAAGGATTTCTCAGTTTTGTCTCTATGGTTTGTTTCCTCTTCAAGTAGTCCTACGCACAGACTGTGGAGAAGAACTTTCATTGAAAAGGGTTGCCAAGCTTCCAAGAAATAACGAGTTGCCGAAATACCAGCAAATATTTTTCACCCCATCTTCATGATACTTGGTGGTAATGATCAGAACACAAATCCCATTTGGCTCACCAAATTTTGTTCTTCTAGGTTGAAGCGTTCGTCTACAGTAGCAGTTTTTATATTTAGGTTTCCCTCTGTTCTCTCCTATATAGGTAGATGAATTTGGAACTCTAAATCCAACATGGTTTGTAGTAGCTCTTTGAAACTTGACAAAATAAAGGAGTTCTCAGTTTGTCTGTATGGTTTGTTTCCTCTTCAAGTATCCCTATGCACAGAATGTGGAAAAGCTGGCTCATTGAGAGGGGTTGGCAAGCTTCTAAGAAATAACGATTTTGCGAAATACCAGCAAATATTTTTTACCCAATCTTGAAAAACCTGGTCGTAATGATCAGTACACAAATCCCACTTTTCTCACCAAATTGTGTTCTTTTAGGATGAAGCGTTCGTCTACAGTAGCAGTTTTTATATTTAGGTTTTCCTCTGTTCTCTCCTATATACATAGATGAATTTGGAATGGTAAATCCAACATGTTTTGTAGTAGCTCTTTGAAACTTGACAAAATAAAGGAGTTCTCAGTTTTGTCTCTATGGTTTGTTTCCTCTTCTAGTAGCCCTAGGCACAGACTGTGTTGAAGAACTTTCATTGAAAAGGGTTGCCAAGCTTCCAAGAAATAACGAGTTTCCGAAATACCAGCAAAAATTTTTTCACCCAATCTTGATGATACGTGGTGGTAAAGACAAGTACACAAATCCCACTTTCTCACCAAATTTTGTTCTTCTAGTTTGAAATGTTCCTTTACACTAGCAGTTTATATTTTTAGGTTTCCCTCTGATCTCTCCTATATAGATAGATGAATTTGGAACTCTAAAATCCAACATGGTTTGTAGTAACACTTTGTAACTTGACAAAAAATAATGTTTCACAGTTTTGTCTCTACCATTTTTTTCCTCTTCAAGTAGCCCTAAGCAGAGACTGTGGAAAAGGACTTTCATTGAAAGGGGTTGCCAAGATTCCAAGAAATTACGATTTTCCGAAATATCAGCAAATATTTTTTCAGCCATTCTTGATGATACGTGGTGGTAATGATCAGTACACAAATCCCACTTGGCTCACCAAATTGTGTTCTTCTAGGAAGAAGCGTTCGACAACAGTAGCAGTTTATATATTTAGGTTTTCCTCTGTCCTCTCATATAGATATATGAATTTGGAACTCTAAATCCAACATGGTTTGTATTATCTCTTTGAAACTTGACAAAATAAAGGAGATCTCAGTTTTGTCTCTATGGTTTGTTTCCTCTTCAAGTAGCCCTAGCCACAGACTGTGGAAAGCACGTTCATTGTGAGGGGTTCAAGCATCTAAGAAATAACGAGTTTTCGAAATACCAGCAAATATTTTTTTCCCCAATCTTGATGATACTTGGCGGTATTGATCAGTACAAAAATCCCACTTGGCTCACCACATTTTGTTCTTCTATGTTGAAGTGTTCGTCTACAATAGCAGTTTTATATTTAGGTTTTCCCCTGTTCTCTCATATATAGATAGATGAATTTGGAACTGTAAATCCAACATGGTTTCTAGTAGCTTTTTGAAACTTGACAAATCAAAGGAGTTCTCAGTTTTGTGTCTATGGATTGTTTCCTCTTCTAGTATCCCTAGGCACAGACTGTGGAGAAGAACATTCTTTGAAAAAGTTTGCCAAGCTTGCAAGAAATAACGAGTTGCCAAAATAGCAGGAAAATTTTTTTCACCCAATCTTGATGATACGTGGTGGAAAAGACAAGTAAACAAATCCCAATTGGCTCACCAAATTTTGTTCTTCTAGTTTGAAGTGTTCGTTTACACTAGCAGTTTATATTTTTAGGTTTCCCTCTGTTCTCTTTTATATAGATAGATGAATTTGGAACTCTAAATCCAACATGGTTTGTACTAGCTCTTTAAAACTTGACAAAAAAAAGAAGTTCTCAGTTTTGTCTCTACCATCTGTTTCCTCTTCAAGTAGCCCTAAGCAGAGACTGTGGAAAAGCACTTTCATTGAAAGGGGTTGCCAAGCTTCCAAGAAATAACGAGGTTCCGAAATACCAGCAAAAATTTTTTCACCCAATCTTGATGATACGTGGTGGTAAAGACAAGTACACAAATCCCACTTGGCTCACCAAATTTTGTTCTTCTAGGTTGAAGTGTTCGTTTACACTAGCAGTTTATATTTTTAGGTTTCCCTCTGTTCTCTCCTATATAGACAGATGAATTTGGAACTGAAAATTCAACATGGTTTGTAGTAGCTCTTTGAAACTTGACAACATAAAGGAGTTCCCAGTTTTGTCTCTATGGTTTGTTTCCTTTTCAAGTAGCCCTAGGCACAGACTGTGGAAAATCACGGTCATTGAGAGGGGTTGCCAAGCTTCTAAGAAATAAAGATTTTCCTAAATACAAGCAAATATTTTTTTACCCAATCTTGATGATACGTGGTGGTAATGATCAGTACACAAATCCCACTTGGCTCACCAAATTGTGTTCTTCTAGGTTGAAGGGTTCGTCTACAGTAGCAGTTTTTATATTTAGATTTTCCTCTGTTCTCTCCTATATAGATAGCTGAATTTGGAACTCTAAATCCAACATGGTTTGTACTAGCTCTTTGAAACTTTACAAAAAAAGTAGTTCTCATATTTGTCTCTATAATTTGTTTCCTCTTCAAGTAGCCTTAAGAATAGACTGTGGAAAAGCACTTTCATTGAAAGGAGTTGTGAAGCTTCCAAGAAATTACGAGTTTCCGAAATACCAGCAAATACTTTTTTCACCCAATCTAGATGATACGTGATGGTATTGACAAGTACACAAATCCCACTTGGCTCACCAAATATTGTTGTTCTAGGTTGAAGCGTTCGTTTCCAGTAGCAGTTTTTTTTTTTTACTTTTCACTCTGTCCACTTCTATATAGATAGATGAATTTGGACTCTAAATCCAACATGGTTTGTAGTAGCTCTTTGAAAATTGGTAAAATAAAGGAGTTCCCAGTTTTTCTCTCTATGGTTTGTTTCCTCTTCAAGTAGCCCTAGGCCCAGACTGTGGAAAAGCACTTTCATTGAGATGGGTTGCCAAACTTCTAAGAAATAACGAGTTTCCGAAATACCAGCAAATATTTTCTCACCCAATCTTGATGATACGTGGTGGTAATGATTGGTACATAAATCACACTTGGCTCATCAAATTTTGTTCTTTTAGCATGAAGCTTTCTTCTACAATAGCAGTTTTTATATTTAGGTTTCCCTTTGTTTTCTCCTATATAGATAGATGAATTTGGAACTCTAAATCCAACATGGTTTGTAGTAGCTCTTTGAAACTTGACAAAATGAAGGAGTTCTCAGTTTTGTCTCTATGGTATGTTTCCTCTTCAAGTAGCCCTAGGCACAGACTGTGGAAAAGCACTTTCATTGAGAGGGGTTGCCAAGCTTCTAAGAAATAACGAGTTTCCAAAATACCAGCAAATATTTTTTCACCCATTCTTGATGATACTTGGTGGTAATGATCAGTACACAAATCCCACTTGGCTCACCAAATTTTGTTCTTCTAGGTTGAAGCGTTCGTCTACAGTAGCAGTTTTTATATTTAGGTTTCCCTCTGTTCTCTCCTATATAGATACATGAATTTGGAACTCTAAATCCAACATGGTTTGTAGTAGCTCTTTGAAACCTGACAAAATAAAGGAGTTCTCATTTTGTCTCTATGGTTTGTTTCCTCTTCAAGTAGCCCTAGGCACAGACTGTGGAAAATCACGGTCATTGAGAGGGTTTGCAAGCTTCTAAGAAATAAAGATTTTCCTAAATACAAGCAAATATTTTTTACCAAATCTTGATGATACGTGGTGGTAATGATCAGTACACAAATCCCACTTGGTTCACCAAATTGTGTTCTTCTAGGTTGAAGGGTTCGTCTACAGTAGCAGTTTTTATATTTAGGTTTTCCTCTGTTCTCTCCTATATAGATAGCTGAATTTGGAACTCTAAATCCAACATGGTTTGTACTAGCTCTTTGAAACTTTACAAAAAAAAGTACTTCTCATATTTGTCTCTATAATTTGTTTCCTCTTCAAGTAGCCTTACGAAGAGACTGTGGAAAAGCACTTTCATTGAAAGGAGTTGTGAAGCTTCCAAGAAATTATGAGTTTCCGAAATACCAGCAAATACTTTTTCACCCAATCTAGATGATACGTGATGGTATTGACAAGTACACAAATCCCACTTGGCTCACCAAATTTTGTTGTTCTAGGTTGAAGCGTTCGTTTACAGTAGCAGTTTTTTTTTTTTTTTTTTTTTTTTTTTTTTTTTAGGTTTCATTCTGTTCTCTCTTATATAGACCGAAAAATTTGGAACTCTAAATCCAACATGGTTTGTAGTAGCTCTTTGAAACTTGACAAAATAAATTAGTTCTCAGTTTTGTCTCTATGGTTTGTATCCTCTTAAAGTAGCCCTAGGCACAGACTGTGGAAAAGCACTTTAATTGAGAGGGGTTGCCAAGCTTCTAAGAAATAACGAGTTTCCAAAATACCAGCTAATATTTTTTCACCCAATCTTTGTGATACTCGGTTACTCGGTTGGGTAATGGATCGGTACACAAATACCACTTGGGCTCACCCAATTTGTTCTTCTATGTTGAAGCGTTCGTTTACAGAAGCAGTTTTTATTTTTAGGTTTCACTCTGTTCTCTCATATATAGATAGATGAATTTGGAACTCTAAATCCAACATGGTTTGCAGTAGCTCTTCGAAACTTGACGAAATAAAGGAGTTCTCAGTTTCATCTCTATTGTTTGGTTCCTCTTCAAGTTGCCCTAGGCACAGACTTGAAAAGCACTTTCATTGAGGGGTTTGCCAAGCTTCTAAGAAACCAACGAGTTTCCTAAAAATCAGCAATTATTTTTTCACCCAATCTTGATGATACTTAGTGTAATGATAAGTCCACAAATCCCACTTGGCTCACCAAATTTTGTTCTTCTAGGTTTAAGCGTTCGTCTACAGTAGCAGTTTTTATATTTAGGTTTCACTCTGTTTTCTCTTATATAGATAAATGAATTTGGAACTCTAAATCCAACATGGTTTGTAGTAGCTCTTTGAAACTTGACAAAATAAAGGAGTTCTCACTTTTGTCTCTATGGTTTGTTTCCTCTTCAAGTAGCCCTAGGCACAGACTGTGAAAAGCACTTTCATGGAGAGGGGTTGCTAAGCTTCTAAAAAATAACGAGTTTCCAAAATACCAGCAAATATTTTTTCAACCCAATCTTGATGATACTTGGTGGTAATGATCAGTCCACCAATCCACTTGGCTCACCAAATTTGTTCTTCTATGTTTAAGCGTTCGTCCTACACTAGCAGTTTTTAAATTTAGGTTTCACTCTGCCCTATCTTTTATAGATAGATGAATTTGGAACTCAAAACCTAACATGGTATGTAGTAGCTCTTTGAAACTTGACAAAATAAAGGAGTTCTCAGTTTGTCTCTATGGTTTGTTTCCTCTTGAAGTTGCCCTAGGCACAGACTTGGAAAGCAATTTCATTGAGAGGGGTTGTCAAGCTTCTAAGAAATAACGAGTTTCCGAAATACCAGCAAAATATTTTTTCACCCAAATCTTGATGATACTTGGTGGTAATGATCAGTCCACAAATCCCACTTGGCTCACCAAATTTTGTTCTTCTAGGTTTAAGCGTTCGTCTACAGTAGCAGTTTTTATATTTAGGTTTCACTCTGTTCTCTCTTTATATAGATAAATGAATTTGGAACTCTAAATCCAACATGGTTCGTACTAGCGCTTTGAAACTTCACAATAAAAGTAGTTCTCAGTTTCGTCTCAATAATTTGTTTCCTCTTCAAGTAGCCTAAGAAGAGACTGTGGAAAGCACTTTCATTGAAAGGAGTTGTGAAGCTTTCCAAGAAAATTATGAGTTTCCGAAATACCAGCAAATATTTTTTCACCCAATCTGATGATACGCGGTGGTAATGACAAGTACACAAATCCAACTTGGCTCACCGAATTTTGTTCTTCTAGGTTGAAGTGTTGGTTTACAGTAGCAGTTTTTATTTTTAGGTTTCATTCTGTCTCTCTATATAGATCGCAAAATTTGGAACACTAAATCCAACCTGGTTTGTAGTAGCTTTTGAAACTTGACAAAATAAAGTAGTTCTCTGTATTGTCTCTATGGCTTGTATCCTCTTCAAGTAGCCCTAGGCACACTGTGGAAAAATCACTTTCATTTGAAGGGGTTTGCCAAGCTTCCAAGAAATACCGAGTTCCGAATTACCAGCAAATATTTTTTTTACCCAATCTTGATGATACTTGGTGGTAATGATCTGTACACAAATCCATTGACTCACCAAATTTGACACTTCTAGGTTGAAGCATTCGTTTACAGTAGCAGTTTATATTTTTAGGTTTCCCTCTGTTCTCTCCTATGTAGATAGATGAATTTGGAACTCTAAATCCAACCATGGTTTGTAGTAGCTCTTTGAAACTTGACAAAATAAAGGAGATCTCAGTTTGTCTCTCTGGTTGGTTTCCTGTTCAAGTAGCCATAGGCACAGACTGTGGAAAAGCACTTTCATTGAGAGGGGTTGCCAATCTTCTAAGAAATAAAGAGTTTCCGACATACCAGCAAATATTTTTTCACCCTATCTTGATGATACTTGGTGGTAATGATCAGTACAAAAATCCCACTTGGCTCACCAAATTTTGTATTTGTAGGTTGAAGCGTCTGTCTACAGTAGCAGTTTTTATATTTAGGTTTCACTCTCTTCTTTTCTATATAGATAGATGAATTTGGAACTCTAAATCCAACATGGTTTGTAGTAGCTCTTTGAAACTGACAAAATAAAGAGTTCTGAGTATTGTCTCTATGGTTTGTTTCCTCTTCAAGTAGCCTTGGCACAGACTGTTTTAAAAGCAACTTTCATTGAAGGGGGTTGCCAAATTTCCAAGAAATAACGAGTTTCCGAAATACCAGCAAATATTTTTTCCACCTATCTTGATGATACTTGGCGATAATGATCAGTACACAAATCCCACTTGGCTCAATAAATTGTGTTCTTCTAGGTTGAAGCGTTCGTCTACAGTAGCAGTTTTTATATTTAGGTTTCCCTCTGTTCTCTCCGATATGGATAGATGAATTTGGAACTCTAAATCCAACATGTTTTGTAGTAGCTCTTTGAAACTTGACAAATAAAGGAGTTCTCAGTTTTGTCTCTATGGTTTGTTTCCTCTTCTAGTAGCCCTAGGCACAGACTGTGTTGAAGAACTTTCATTGAAAAGGGTTGCCAAGCTTCCAAGAAATAACGAGTTTCCGAAATACCAGCAAAAATTTTTTCACCCAATCTTGATGATACGTGGTGGTAAAGACAAGTACACAAATCCACTTTCTCACCAAATTTTGTTCTTCTAGTTTGAAATGTTCCTTTACACTAGCAGTTTATATTTTAGGTTTCCCTCTGATCTCTCCTATATAGATAGATGAATTTGGAACTCTAAATCCAACATGGTTTGTAGTAACACTTTGTAACTGACAAAAAATAATGTTTCACAGTTTTGTCTCTACCATTTTTTTTCCTCTTCAAGTAGCCCTAAGCAGAGACTGTGGAAAAAGGACTTTCATTGAAAGGGGTTGCCAAGATTCCAGAAATTACGATTTCCGAAATATCAGCAAATATTTTTTCAGCCATTCTTGATGATACGTGGTGGTAATGATCAGTACACAAATCCCACTTGGCTCACCAATTGTGTTCTTCTAGGAAGAAGCGTTCGACAACAGTAGCAGTTTATATATTTAGGTTTTCCTCTGTCCCTCTTCATATAGATATATGAATTTGGAAACCTTAATCCAACATGGTTTTGTATTATCTCTTTGAAACTTGACAAAATAAAGGAGATCTCAGTTTTGTCTCTATTGTTTGTTTTCCTCTTCAGTAGCCCTAGCCACAGACTGTGGAAAGCACGTTCATTGTGAGGGGTTCAAGCATCTAAGAAATAACGAGTTTTCGAAATACCAGCAAATATTTTTTCCCCCAATCTTGATGATACTTGGCGGTATTGATCAGTACAAAAATCCCACTTGGCTCACCACATTTTGTTCTTCTATGTTGAAGTGTTCGTCTACAATAGCAGTTTTATATTTAGGTTTTCCCCTGTTCTCTCATATATAGATAGATGAATTTGGAACTGTAAATCCAACATGGTTTCTAGTAGCTTTTTGAAACTTGACAAATCAAAGGAGTTCTCAGTTTTGTGTCTATGGATTGTTTCCTCTTCTAGTATCCCTAGGCACAGACTGTGGAGAAGAACATTCTTTGAAAAAGTTTGCCAAGCTTGCAAGAAATAACGAGTTGCCAAAATAGCAGGAAAATTTTTTTCACCCAATCTTGATGATACGTGGTGGAAAAGACAAGTAAACAAATCCCAATTGGCTCACCAAATTTTGTTCTTCTAGTTTGAAGTGTTCGTTTACACTAGCAGTTTATATTTTTAGGTTTCCCTCTGTTCTCTTTTATATAGATAGATGAATTTGGAACTCTAAATCCAACATGGTTTGTACTAGCTCTTTAAAACTTGACAAAAAAAAGAAGTTCTCAGTTTTGTCTCTACCATCTGTTTCCTCTTCAAGTAGCCCTAAGCAGAGACTGTGGAAAAGCACTTTCATTGAAAGGGGTTGCCAAGCTTCCAAGAAATAACGAGGTTCCGAAATACCAGCAAAAATTTTTTCACCCAATCTTGATGATACGTGGTGGTAAAGACAAGTACACAAATCCCACTTGGCTCACCAAATTTTGTTCTTCTAGGTTGAAGTGTTCGTTTACACTAGCAGTTTATATTTTTAGGTTTCCCTCTGTTCTCTCCTATATAGACAGATGAATTTGGAACTGAAAATTCAACATGGTTTGTAGTAGCTCTTTGAAACTTGACAACATAAAGGAGTTCCCAGTTTTGTCTCTATGGTTTGTTTCCTTTTCAAGTAGCCCTAGGCACAGACTGTGGAAAATCACGGTCATTGAGAGGGGTTGCCAAGCTTCTAAGAAATAAAGATTTTCCTA
Organism: Callospermophilus lateralis; assembly: GCF_048772815.1. Lineage (NCBI taxonomy): Eukaryota > Metazoa > Chordata > Mammalia > Rodentia > Sciuridae > Callospermophilus > Callospermophilus lateralis. The sequence goes on along the minus strand of NW_027515249.1, from coordinate 21,619 downwards.
AATACAAGCAAATATTTTTTACCCAATCTTGATGATACGTGGTGGTAATGATCAGTACACAAATCCCACTTGGCTCACCAAATTGTGTTCTTCTAGGTTGAAGGGTTCGTCTACAGTAGCAGTTTTTATATTTAGATTTTCCTCTGTTCTCTCCTATATAGATAGCTGAATTTGGAACTCTAAATCCAACATGGTTTGTACTAGCTCTTTGAAACTTTACAAAAAAAGTAGTTCTCATATTTGTCTCTATAATTTGTTTCCTCTTCAAGTAGCCTTAAGAATAGACTGTGGAAAAGCACTTTCATTGAAAGGAGTTGTGAAGCTTCCAAGAAATTACGAGTTTCCGAAATACCAGCAAATACTTTTTCACCCAATCTAGATGATACGTGATGGTATTGACAAGTACACAAATCCCACTTGGCTCACCAAATATTGTTGTTCTAGGTTGAAGCGTTCGTTTCCAGTAGCAGTTTTTTTTTTACTTTTCACTCTGTCCACTTCTATATAGATAGATGAATTTGGACTCTAAATCCAACATGGTTTGTAGTAGCTCTTTGAAAATTGGTAAAATAAAGGAGTTCCCAGTTTTCTCTCTATGGTTTGTTTCCTCTTCAAGTAGCCCTAGGCCCAGACTGTGGAAAAGCACTTTCATTGAGATGGGTTGCCAAACTTCTAAGAAATAACGAGTTCCGAAATACCAGCAAATATTTTCTCACCCAATCTTGATGATACGTGGTGGTAATGATTGGTACATAAATCACACTTGGCTCATCAAATTTTGTTCTTTTAGCTTGAAGCTTTCTTCTACAATAGCAGTTTTTATATTTAGGTTCCCTTTGTTTTCTCCTATATAGATAGATGAATTTGGAACTCTAAATCCAACATGGTTTGTAGTAGCTCTTTGAAACTTGACAAAATGAAGGAGTTCTCAGTTTTGTCTCTATGGTATGTTTCCTCTTCAAGTAGCCCTAGGCACAGACTGTGGAAAAGCACTTTCATTGAGAGGGGTTGCCAAGCTTCTAAGAAATAACGAGTTTCCAAAATACCAGCAAATATTTTTTCACCCATTCTTGATGATACTTGGTGGTAATGATCAGTACACAAATCCCACTTGGCTCACCAAATTTTGTTCTTCTAGGTTGAAGCGTTCGTCTACAGTAGCAGTTTTTATATTTAGGTTTCCCTCTGTTCTCTCCTATATAGATACATGAATTTGGAACTCTAAATCCAACATGGTTTGTAGTAGCTCTTTGAAACCTGACAAAATAAAGGAGTTCTCATTTTGTCTCTATGGTTTGTTTCCTCTTCAAGTAGCCCTAGGCACAGACTGTGGAAAATCACGGTCATTGAGAGGGTTTGCCAAGCTTCTAAGAAATAAAGATTTTCCTAAATACAAGCAAATATTTTTTACCAAATCTTGATGATACGTGGTGGTAATGATCAGTACACAAATCCCACTTGGTTCACCAAATTGTGTTCTTCTAGGTTGAAGGGTTCGTCTACAGTAGCAGTTTTTATATTTAGGTTTTCCTCTGTTCTCTCCTATATAGATAGCTGAATTTGGAACTCTAAATCCAACATGGTTTGTACTAGCTCTTTGAAACTTTACAAAAAAAGTACTTCTCATATTTGTCTCTATAATTTGTTTCCTCTTCAAGTAGCCTTACGAAGAGACTGTGGAAAAGCACTTTCATTGAAAGGAGTTGTGAAGCTTCCAAGAAATTATGAGTTTCCGAAATACCAGCAAATACTTTTTCACCCAATCTAGATGATACGTGATGGTATTGACAAGTACACAAATCCCACTTGGCTCACCAAATTTTGTTGTTCTAGGTTGAAGCGTTCGTTTACAGTAGCAGTTTTTTTTTTTTTTTTTTTTTTTTTTTTTAGGTTTCATTCTGTTCTCTCTTATATAGACCGAAAAATTTGGAACTCTAAATCCAACATGGTTTGTAGTAGCTCTTTGAAACTTGACAAAATAAATTAGTTCTCAGTTTTGTCTCTATGGTTTGTATCCTCTTAAAGTAGCCCTAGGCACAGACTGTGGAAAAGCACTTTAATTGAGAGGGGTTGCCAAGCTTCTAAGAAATAACGAGTTTCCAAAATACCAGCTAATATTTTTTCACCCAATCTTTGTGATACTCGGTGGTAATGATCGGTACACAAATACCACTTGGCTCACCCAATTTTGTTCTTCTATGTTGAAGCGTTCGTTTACAGAAGCAGTTTTTATTTTTAGGTTTCACTCTGTTCTCTCATATATAGATAGATGAATTTGGAACTCTAAATCCAACATGGTTTGCAGTAGCTCTTCGAAACTTGACGAAATAAAGGAGTTCTCAGTTTCATCTCTATTGTTTGGTTCCTCTTCAAGTTGCCCTAGGCACAGACTTGAAAAAGCACTTTCATTGAGGGGGTTGCCAAGCTTCTAAGAAACAACGAGTTTCCTAAAAATCAGCAATTATTTTTTCACCCAATCTTGATGATACTTAGTGGTAATGATAAGTCCACAAATCCCACTTGGCTCACCAAATTTTGTTCTTCTAGGTTTAAGCGTTCGTCTACAGTAGCAGTTTTTATATTTAGGTTTCACTCTGTTTTCTCTTATATAGATAAATGAATTTGGAACTCTAAATCCAACATGGTTTGTAGTAGCTCTTTGAAACTTGACAAAATAAAGGAGTTCTCACTATTGTCTCTATGGTTTGTTTCCTCTTCAAGTAGCCCTAGGCACAGACTGTGAAAAGCACTTTCATTGAGAGGGGTTGCTAAGCTTCTAAAAAATAACGAGTTTCCAAAATACCAGCAAATATTTTTTCACCCAATCTTGATGATACTTGGTGGTAATGATCAGTCCACCAATCCCACTTGGCTCACCAAATTTTGTTCTTCTATGTTTAAGCGTTCGTCTACACTAGCAGTTTTTAAATTTAGGTTTCACTCTGCCCTCTCTTTTATAGATAGATGAATTTGGAACTCAAAACCTAACATGGTTTGTAGTAGCTCTTTGAAACTTGACAAAATAAAGGAGTTCTCAGTTTTGTCTCTATGGTTTGTTTCCTCTTGAAGTTGCCCTAGGCACAGACTTGGAAAAGCAATTTCATTGAGAGGGGTTGTCAAGCTTCTAAGAAATAACGAGTTTCCGAAATACCAGCAAATATTTTTTCACCCAATCTTGATGATACTTGGTGGTAATGATCAGTCCACAAATCCCACTTGGCTCACCAAATTTTGTTCTTCTAGGTTTAAGCGTTCGTCTACAGTAGCAGTTTTTATATTTAGGTTTCACTCTGTTCTCTCTTATATAGATAAATGAATTTGGAACTCTAAATCCAACATGGTTCGTACTAGCGCTTTGAAACTTCACAATAAAAGTAGTTCTCAGTTTCGTCTCAATAATTTGTTTCCTCTTCAAGTAGCCCTAAGAAGAGACTGTGGAAAAGCACTTTCATTGAAAGGAGTTGTGAAGCTTCCAAGAAATTATGAGTTTCCGAAATACCAGCAAATATTTTTTCACCCAATCTTGATGATACGCGGTGGTAATGACAAGTACACAAATCCAACTTGGCTCACCGAATTTTGTTCTTCTAGGTTGAAGTGTTGGTTTACAGTAGCAGTTTTTATTTTTAGGTTTCATTCTGTTCTCTCTTATATAGATCGAAAAATTTGGAACACTAAATCCAACATGGTTTGTAGTAGCTTTTGAAACTTGACAAAATAAAGTAGTTCTCTGTATTGTCTCTATGGCTTGTATCCTCTTCAAGTAGCCCTAGGCACACTGTGGAAAATCACTTTCATTGAAAGGGGTTGCCAAGCTTCCAAGAAATAACGAGTTTCCGAATTACCAGCAAATATTTTTTTACCCAATCTTGATGATACTTGGTGGTAATGATCTGTACACAAATCCCATTGACTCACCAAATTTTGACACTTCTAGGTTGAAGCATTCGTTTACAGTAGCAGTTTATATTTTTAGGTTTCCCTCTGTTCTCTCCTATGTAGATAGATGAATTTGGAACTCTAAATCCAACATGGTTTGTAGTAGCTCTTTGAAACTTGACAAAATAAAGGAGATCTCAGTTTTGTCTCTCTGGTTGGTTTCCTGTTCAAGTAGCCATAGGCACAGACTGTGGAAAAGCACTTTCATTGAGAGGGGTTGCCAATCTTCTAAGAAATAAAGAGTTTCCGACATACCAGCAAATATTTTTTCACCCTATCTTGATGATACTTGGTGGTAATGATCAGTACAAAAATCCCACTTGGCTCACCAAATTTTGTATTTGTAGGTTGAAGCGTTCGTCTACAGTAGCAGTTTTTATATTTAGGTTTCACTCTCTTCTTTTCTATATAGATAGATGAATTTGGAACTCTAAATCCAACATGGTTTGTAGTAGCTCTTTGAAACTTGACAAAATAAAGGAGTTCTGAGTATTGTCTCTATGGTTTGTTTCCTCTTCAAGTAGCCCTTGGCACAGACTGTTTAAAAGCACTTTCATTGAAGGGGGTTGCCAAGTTTCCAAGAAATAACGAGTTTCCGAAATACCAGCAAATATTTTTTCACCCTATCTTGATGATACTTGGCGATAATGATCAGTACACAAATCCCACTTGGCTCAATAAATTGTGTTCTTCTAGGTTGAAGCGTTCGTCTACAGTAGCAGTTTTTATATTTAGGTTTCCCTCTGTTCTCTCCGATATGGATAGATGAATTTGGAACTCTAAATCCAACATGGTTTGTAGTATCTCCTTGAAACTTGACAAAATAAAGGAGTTCTCAGTTTTGGCTCTATGGTTTGTTTCCTCCTCAAGTAGCCCTAAGCAGAGACTGTGGAAAAGCACTTTCATTGAAATGGGTTGCCAAGCTTTCAAGAATTTAGGAGTTTCCAAAATACCAGCAAATATTTTTTCACCCAGTCTTGATGAACGTGGTGGTAATGACAAGTACACAAATCCCACTTGGCTCACCAAGTTTTTTTCTTCTAGGTTGAAGCGTTCGTTTACAGTAGCATTTTTTATTTTTAGGTTTCTCCCTGTTCTCTCCTATATAGATAGATGACTTTGGAAATCTAAATCCAACATGGTTTGTAGTAGCTCTTTGAATATTGACAAAAAGTAGTTCTTAATTTTGTCTCTATGATTTGTTTCCTCTTCAAGTAGTCCTAAGCAGAGACTGTGGAAAAGAACTTTCATTGAAAGGATTTGCCAAGCTTTCGAGAAATTACGAGTTTCCGAAATACCAGCAAACATTTTTTACCCAATCTTGATGATACGTGGTGGTAATGACATGTACACAAATCCCACTTGGCTTACCAAATTTTGTTCTTCTAGGTTGAAGCGTTCGTTTACAGTAGCAGTTTTTATTTTTAGGTTTCACTTTGTTATCTCCTATATAGATAGATGAATTTGGAATGCTAAATCCAACATGGTTTGTAGTAGCTATTTGAAACTTGACAAAATAAAGTAGTGCTCAGTTTTGTCTCTATGGTTTGTTTCATCTTCTAGTAGCCCTAGGCACAGACTGTGGAAAAGCTCTTTCATTGAAAGGGGTTGCCATCTTCCAAGAAAAAACGAGTTTCCGAAATACCACGAAATATTTTTTCACCCAATCTCGATGATACTTGGTGGTAATTATGAGTACACAAATCCCAGTTGGCTCACCAAATTTTGTTCTTCGAGGTGAAGCGGTCATTTACAGTAGTAGTTTTTATTTTTAGGTTTCACTCTGTTCTCTCAAATATAGATAGAAGAATTTGGAACTCTTAATCCAACATGGTTTGTAGTAGCTTTTTGAAACTTGACAAAATAAAGGAGTTCTCAGTTTTGTCCCTATGGTTTTTTTTCTCTTCAAGTAGTCCTAAGCAGAGACTGTGGAAAAGCACTTTCATTGAAAGGAGTTGCCAAGCTTCCAAGAAATTACCAGTTTCCGAAATACCAGCAAATATTTTTTCTCCCAATCTTGATGATACGTGCTGGTAAAGACAAGTACACAATTCCCACTTGGCTCACCAAATTTTGTTCTTCCAGGTTGAAGCGTTCGTTTACAGTAACAGTTTTTCTTTTTAGGTTTCCCTCTGTTCTCTCCTATATAGAGAGCTGAATTTGGAACTCTAAATCCAACATGATTTGCACTAGTTCTTTGAAACTTTACAAAAAAAGTAGTTCTCAGTTTTGTCTCAATAATTTGTTTCCTCTTCAAGTAGCCCTAAGTAGAGAATGTGGAAAAGCACTTTCATTGAAAGGAGTTGTAGAGCTTCCAAGAAATTACGAGTTTCCGAAATACCAGCAAATACTTTTTCACCCAATCTTGATGATACGTGTTGGTAATGACGAGTACACAAATCCCACTTGGCTCACCAAATTTTGTTTTCTAGGTTGAAGCGTTCGTTTACAGTAGCAGTTTTTATTTTTAGGTGTCATTCTGTTATCTCTTATATAGATCGAAATTTTGGAACTCTAAATCCAACATGGTTTGTAGTAGCTTTTGAAACTTGACAAAATAAAGTAGTTCTCTGTATTGTCTCAATGGTTTGTTTCCTCTTCAAGTAGCCCTAGGCACAGACTGTGGAAAATCACTTTCATTGAGAGGGGTTGCCAAGCTTCCAAGAAATAACGAGTTTCCGAAATACCAGCAAATTTTTTTTACCCAATCTTGATGGTACTTGGTGGTAATGATCTGTACACAAATCCCATTGACTCACCAAATTTTGACACTTCTAGGTTGAAGCATTCGTTTACAGTAGCAGTTTATATTTTTAGGTTTCCCTCTGTTCTCTCCTATGTAGATAGATGAATTTGGAACTCTAAATAAAACATGGTTTGTAGTAGCTCTTTGAAACTTGACAAAATAAAGGAGATCTCAGTTTTGTCTCTGGTTGGTTTCCTGTTCAAGTAGCCATAGGCACAGACTGTGGAAAAGCACTTTCATTGAGAGGGGTTGCCAATTTTCTAAGAAATAACGAGTTTCCGAAATACCAGCAAATATTTTTTCACCCAATCTTGATGATACTTGGTGGTAATGATCAGTACACCAATCCCACTTGGCTCACCAAATTTTGTATTTCTAGGTTGAAGCGTTCGTCTACAGTAGCAATTTTTATATTTAGGTTTCTCTATGTTCTTTTCTATATAGATAGATGAATTTGGAACTCTAAATCCATCATGGTTTGTAGTAGCTCTTTGAAACTTGACAAAATAAAGGAGTTCTGAGTATTGTCTCTATGGTTTGTTTCCTCTTCAAGTAGCCCTAGGCACAGACTGTGGAAAAGCACTTTCATTGAAGGGGGTTGCCAAGCTTCCAAGAAATAACGAGTTTCCGAAATACCAGCAAATATTTTTTCACCCAATCTTGATGATACTTGGCGATAATGATCAGTACACAAATCCCACTTGGCTCAATAAATTGTGTTCTTCTAGGTTGAAGCGTTCGTCTACAGTAGCAGTTTTTATATTTAGGTTTCCCTCTGTTCTCTCCTATATAGATAGATGAATTTGGAACTCTAAATCCAACATGGTTTGTGGTATCTCCTTGAAACTTGACAATATAAAGGGGTTCTCAGTTTTGTCTCTATGGTTTCTTTCGTCCTCAAGTAGCCCTAAGCAGAGACTGTGGAAAAGCACTTTCATTGAAATGGGTTGCCAAGCTTTCAAGAAATTAGGAGTTTCCAAAATAACAACAAATATTTTTTCACCCAGTCTTGATGAACGTGGTGGTAATGAAAAGTACACAAATCCCACTTGGCTCACCAAGTTTTGTTCTTCTAGGTTGAAGCGTTCGTTTACAGTAGCATTTTTTATTTTTAGGTTTCACCCTGTTCTCTCCTATATAGATAGATGAATTTGGAACTCTAAATCCAACATGGTTTGTAGTAGCTCTTTGAATATTGACAAAAAGTAGTTCTTTATTTTGTCTCTATGATTTGTTTCCTCTTCAAGTAGTCCTAAGCAGAGACTGTGGAAAAGAACTTTCATTGAAAGGAGTTGCCAAGCTTTCGAGAAATTACGAGTTTCCGAAAACCAGCAAATATTTTTTCACCCAATCTTGATGATACGTGGTGGTAATGACAAGTACACAAATCCCACTTGGCTTACCAAATTTTGTTCTTCTAGGTTGAAGCGTTCGTTTACAGTAGCAGTTTTTATTTTTAGGTTTCACTTTGTTATCTCCTATAGAGATAGATGAATTTGGAATGCTAAATCCAACATGGTTTGTAGTAGCTATTTGAAACTTGACAAAATAAAGGAGTTCTGAGTATTGTCTCTATGGTTTGTTTCCTCTTCAAGTAGCCCTAGGCACAGACTGTGGAAAAGCATTTTCATTGAAGGGGGTTGCCAAGCTTCCAAGAAATAACGAGTTTCCGAAATACCAGCAAATATTTTTTCACCCAATCTTGATGATACTTGGCGATAATGATCAGTACACAAATCCCACTTGGCTCAATAAATTGTGTTCTTCTAGGTTGAAGCGTTCGTCTACAGTAGCAGTTTTTATATTTAGGTTTCCCTCTGTTCTCTCCTATATAGATAGATGAATTTGGAACTCTAAATCCAACATGGTTTGTAGTATCTCCTTGAAACTTGAAAAAATAAAGGAGTTCTCAGTTTTGTTTCTATGGTTTCTTCCCTCCTCAAGTAGCCCTAAGCAGAGACTGTGGAAAAGCACTTTCATTGAAATGGGTTGCCAAGCTTTCAAGAAGTTAGGAGTTTCCAAAATACCAACAAATATTTTTTCACCCAGTCTTGATGAACGTGGTGGTAATGACAATTACACAAATCCCACTTGGCTCACCAAGTTTTGTTCTTCTAGGTTGAAGTGTTCGTTTACAGTAGCAGTTTTTCTTTTTAGGTTTCACTCTGTTCTCTCCTATACAGATAGATGAATTTGGAACTCTAAATCCAACATGGTTTGTAGTAGCTCTTTGAAACTTGACAAAATAATGTATTCCTCAGTTTTGTCTTATGGTATGTTTCCTCTTCAAGTAGCCCTAGGCACAGACTGTGGAAAAGCACTTTCATTGAGAGGGGTTGCCAAGCTTGTAAGAAATAAAAATTTCCGAAATACCAGCAAATATTTTTCACCCAATCTTGATGATACGTGGTGGTAATGATCAGTACACAAATCCCACTTGCCTCACCAAATTTTGTTCTTCTAGGTTGAAGCGTTCGGCTATAGTATCAGTTTTTATGTTTAGGTTTCTCCCTGCTCTCTCCTATATAGATAGATGAATTTGGAACTCTAAATCCAACATGGTTTGTAGTAGCTCATTGAAACTTGACAAAATAAAGGAGTTCTCAGTTTTGTCTCTATGGTTTGTTTCCTCTTCAAATAGTCCTAAGCAGAGACCGTGGAAAAGCACTTTCATTGAAAGGGGTTGCCAAGCTTCCAAGAAATTACGAGTTTCCGAAATACCAGCAAATATTTTTTCACCCTCTCGATGATACTTGGTGGTAATGATCGGTACTCAAATCCCACTTGGCTCACAAAATTTTGTTCTTCTAGTTTGAAGCTTTCGTTTACAGTAGCAGTTTATATTTTTAGGTTTCCCTCTGTTCTCTCCTATATAGATAGATGAATTTGGAACTCTAAATCCAACATCGTTTGTAGTAGCTCTTTGAAACTTGACAATACAAAGTAGTTCTCAGTTTTGTCTCTATGGTTTGTATAGTCTTCAAGTAGCCCTAATCAAATACTGTGGAAAAGCACTTTCATTGAAAGGGGTTGCCAAGCTTCCAAGAAATTACGAGTTTCTTAAATACCAGCAAATATTTTTTAACCCAATCTTGATGATACTTGGTGGTAATGATCAGTACACAAATCAAACTTGACTCACCAAATTTTGTTCTTCGAGGTTGAAGCGTTCGTCTAGAGTACCAGTTTTTATATTTAGGTTTCACTCAATTCTCTCCTATACAGATAGATGAATTTGGAACTCTAAATCCAACATGGTTTGTCGTAGCTCTTTGAAACTTGACAAAATAAAGGAGTTCTCAGTTTTGTCTCCATGGTTTGTTTCCTCTTCAAGTAGCCCTAGGCACAGACTGTCTAAAAGCACTTTTATTGCGAGGGATTGCCAATCTTCTAAGAAATAACGAGTTTCTGAAATACCAGCAAATATTTTTTCACCCAATCTTGATGATACTTTGTGGTAATGAACAGTACACAAATCCCACTTGGCTCACCAAATTTTGTTCTTCTAGGTTGAAGCGTTCGTCTACAGTAGCAATATTTATATTTAAGTTTTCCTTTGTTCTCTCCTATATAGATAGATGAATTAGGAACTCTAAATCCATCATGGTTTGTAGTAGCTCTTTGAAACTTGACAATACAAAGTAGTTCTCAGTTTTCTCTCTATGGTTTGTATAGTCTTCAAGTAGCCCTAAGCAGAGACTGTGGAAAAGCACTTTCATTGAAAGGGATTTCGAAACTTCCAAGAATTTTCGAGTTTCTTAAATACCAGCAAATATTTTTACACCCAATCTTGATGATACGTGGTGGTAATGACAAGTACACAAATCCCATTTGGCTCACCAAATTTTGTTCTTCTAGGTTGAAGCGTCGTCTACAGTAGCAGTTTCTATATTTAGGTTTCCCTCTGTTATCTCTTATATAGATAGATGAATTTAAAACGCTAAATCCAACATGGTTTGTAGTAGCTCTTTGGAACTTGACCAAAAAAAGTAGTTTTCACTTTTATCTCTATGGTTTGTTTCCTCTTCAAGTAGCCCTAAGCAGAGACTGTGGTAAAGCACTTTCATTGAAAGGGGTTCCCAAGCTTCCAAGAAATTACGAGTTTCCGAAATACCAGCAAATATTTTTTCACCCAATCTTGATGATACTTGGTGGTAATGATCATACACAAATCCCACGTGGCTCACCAAATTGTGTTCTTCTAGGTTGAAGCGTTCGTCTACAGTAGCAGTATTTATATTTAGGTTTCCCTCTGTTCTCTCCTATATAGATAGATGAATTTGGAACTCTAAATCCAACATCGTTTGTAGTAGCTCTTTGAAACTTGACAATACAAAGTAGTTCTCAGTTTTGTCTCTATGGCTTGTATAGTCTTCAAGTAGCCCTAATCAGATACTGTGGAAAAGCACTTTCATTGAAAGGGATTTCCAAGCTTCCAAGAAATTACGATTTTCTTAAATACCAGCAAATATTTTTTCACCCAATCTTGATGATACTTGGTGGTGATGATCAGTACACAAATCAAACTTGACTCACCAAATTTTGTTCTTCTAGGTTGACGCGTTCGTCTAGAGTAGCAGTTTTTATATTTAGGTTTCACTCTATTCTCTCCTGTAGAGATAGATGAATTTGGAACTCTAAATCCAACATGGTTTCTAGTAGCTCGTTGAAACTTGACAAAATAAAGGAGTTTTCAGTTTTGTCTCTATGGTTTGTTTCCTCTTCAAGTAGCCCTAGGCACAGACTGTGGAAAAGCACTTTAATTGAGAGGGGTTGCCAAGCTTCTAAGAAATAACGATTTTCCGAAATACCAGCAAATATATATTCACCCAATCTTGATAATACTTGGTGGTAATGATCATTACACAAATCCCACTTGGCTCAACAACTTTTGTTCTTCTAGGTGGAAGCGTTCGTCTACAGTAGCAATTTTTATATTTAGGTTTCACTCTGTTCTCTCTTATATGGATAGATGAATATGGAACTCTAAATCCAACATCGTTTGTAGTACCTCTTTGAAACTTGACAAGAAAAGTAGTTCTCCGTTTTGTCTTTTGATTTGTTTCCTCTTCAAGTACCCCTAGGCACAGACTGCGGAAAAACACTTTCAATCAGAGGGGTTGCCAATCTTCTAAGAAATAACGAGTTTCCGAAATACCAGCAAATATTTTTTCACCCAATCTTGATGATACTTGGTGGTAATGATCAGTACACAAATCCCACTTGACTCACCAAATTTTCTTCTTCTATTTTTAAGCGTTCGTCTACATTAGTGGTTTTTCTATTTAGGTTTAAATCTGTTCTCTCTAATATAGATGGAAGAATTTGGAACTCTAAATCCAACATGGTTTGTAGTAGCTCTTTGAATCTTGACAAAATAACGTAGTTCTCAGTTTTGTCTCTATGATTTGTTTCGTCATCAAGTAGGCATAAGCAGAGACTATGGAAAAGCACTTTCATTGAAAGGAGTTGCCAAGCTTCCAAGAAATTATGAGTTTCGGAAAAACCAGCAAATACTTTTTCACCCAATATTGATGATACGTGGTTGTAATGACAAGTACACAAATCCCACTTGGCTCACCAAATTTGTTCTTTTAGGTTGAAGCGTTCGTTCACAGTAGCAGTTTTTATTTTTAGGTATCACTTTGTTCTCTCCTATATAGATAGATGATTTGGGAACTCTAAATCCAACATGGTTTGCAGTAGCTCTCTGAAACTTGACAAATTAAAGGAGTTCTCTGTTTTGTCTCTATGGTTTGTTTCCTCTTCATGTATCCCTAGGCACAGACTGTGGAAAAGCACTTTCATTGAGAGTGTTTGCCAAGCTTCTAAGAAATAACGAGTTTCCGAAATACGAGCAAATATTTTTTCACCCAATCTTGATGATACTTGGTGGTAATGATCAGTACACCAATCCCACTTGGCTCACCAATTTTGTTCTTCTAGGTTGAAGCGTTCGTCTACAGTAGCAGTTTTTATATTTAGGTTTCCCTCTGTTCTCTCCTATATAGATAGATGAATTTGGAACTCTAAATCCAACATGGTTTGTAGTAGCTCTTTGAAACCTGACAAAATAAAGGACTTCTCATTTTGTCTCTATGGTTTGTTTCCTCTTCAAGTAGCCCTAGTCACAGACTGTGGAAAATCACGGTCATTGAGAGGGGTTTCCAAGCTTCTAAGAAATAAAGATTTTCCTAAATACAAGCAAATATTTTTTACCCAATCTTGATGATACGTGGTGGTAATGATCAGTACATAAATCCCACTTGGCTCACCAAATTGTGTTCTTCTAGGTTGAAGTGTTCGTCTACAGTAGCAGTTTTTATATTTAGATTTTCCTCTGTTCTCTCCTATATAGATAGCTGAATTTGGAACTCTAAATCCAACATGGTTTGTACTAGCTCTTTGAAACTTTACAAAAAAAGTAGTTCTCATATTTGTCTCTATAATTTGTTTCCTCTTCAAGTAGCCTTAAGAATAGACTGTGGAAAAGCACTTTCATTGAAAGGAGTTGTGAAGCTTCCAAGAAATTACGAGTTTCCGAAATACCAGCAAATACTTTTTCACCCAATCTAGATGATACGTGATGGTATTGACAAGTACACAAATCCCACTTGGCTCACCAAATATTGTTGTTCTAGGTTGAAGCGTTCGTTTCCAGTAGCAGTTTTTTTTTTTTACTTTTCACTCTGTCCACTTCTATATAGATAGATGAATTTGGACTCTAAATCCAACATGGTTTGTAGTAGCTCTTTGAAAATTGGTAAAATAAAGGAGTTCCCAGTTTTCTCTCTATGGTTTGTTTCCTCTTCAAGTAGCCCTAGGCCCAGACTGTGGAAAAGCACTTTCATTGAGATGGGTTGCCAAGCTTCTAAGAAATAACGAGTTTCCGAAATACCAGCAAATATTTTTTCACCCTATCTTGATGATACTTGGCGATAATGATCAGTACACAAATCCCACTTGGCTCAATAAATTGTGTTCTTCTAGGTTGAAGCTTTCGTCTACAGTAGCAGTTTTTATATTTAGGTTTCCCTCTGTTCTCTCCGATATGGATAGATGAATTTGGAACTCTAAATCCAACATGGTTTGTAGTATTTCCTTGAAACTTGACAAAATAAAGGAGTTCTCAGTTTTGTCTCTATGGTTTGTTTCCTCCTCAAGTAGCCCTAAGCAGAGACTGTGGAAAAGCACTTTCATTGAAATGGGTTGCCAAGCTTTCAAGAATTTAGGAGTTTCCAAAATACCAGCAAATATTTTTTCACCCAGTCTTGATGAACGTGGTGGTAATGACAAGTACACAAATCCCACTTGGCTCACCAAGTTTTGTTCTTCTAGGTTGAAGCGTTCGTTTACAGTAGCATTTTTTATTTTTAGGTTTCTCCCTGTTCTCTCCTATATAGAGAGATGACTTTGGAAATCTAAATCCAACATGGTTTGTAGTAGCTCTTTGAATATTGACAAAAAGTAGTTCTTAATTTTGTCTCTATGATTTGTTTCCTCTTCAAGTAGTCCTAAGCAGAGACTGTGGAAAAGAACTTTCATTGAAAGGATTTGCCAAGCTTTCGAGAAATTACGAGTTTCCGAAATACCAGCAAACATTTTTTACCGAATCTTGATGATACGTGGTGGTAATGACATGTACACAAATCCCACTTGGCTTACCAAATTTTGTTCTTCTAGGTTGAAGCGTTCGTTTACAGTAGCAGTTTTTATTTTTAGGTTTCACTTTGTTATCTCCTATATAGATAGATGAATTTGGAATGCTAAATCCAACATGGTTTGTAGTAGCTATTTGAAACTTGACAAAATAAAGTAGTGCTCAGTTTTGTCTCTATGGTTTGTTTCATCTTCTAGTAGCCCTAGGCACAGACTGTGGAAAAGCACTTTCATTGAAAGGGGTTGCCATCTTCCAAGAAAAAACGAGTTTCCGAAATACCACGAAATATTTTTTCACCCAATCTCGATGATACTTGGTGGTAATTATGAGTACACAAATCCCAGTTGGCTCACCAAATTTTGTTCTTCGAGGTGAAGCGGTCATTTACAGTAGTAGTTTTTATTTTTAGGTTTCACTCTGTTCTCTCCAATATAGATAGAAGAATTTGGAACTCTTAATCCAACATGGTTTGTAGTAGCTTTTTGAAACTTGACAAAATAAAGGAGTTCTCAGTTTTGTCCCTATGGTTTTTTTCCTCTTCAAGTAGTCCTAAGCAGAGACTGTGGAAAAGCACTTTCATTGAAAGGAGTCGCCAAGCTTCCAAGAAATTACCAGTTTCTGAAATACCAGCAAATATTTTTTCTCCCAATCTTGATGATACGTGCTGGTAATGACAAGTACACAATTCCCACTTGGCTCACCAAATTTTGTTCTTCCAGGTTGAAGCGTTCGTTTACAGTAACAGTTTTTCTTTTTAGGTTTCCCTCTGTTCTCTCCTATATAGAGAGCTGAATTTGGAACTCTAAATCCAACATGATTTGCACTAGCTCTTTGAAACTTTACAAAAAAAGTAGTTCTCAGTTTTGTCTCAATAATTTGTTTCCTCTTCAAGTAGCCCTAAGAAGAGACTGTGGAAAAGCACTTTCATTGAAAGGAGTTGTGAAGCTTCCAAGAAATTACGAGTTTCCGAAATACCAGCAAATACTTTTTCACCCAATCTTGATGATACGTGTTGGTAATGACGAGTACACAAATCCCACTTGGCTCACCAAATTTTGTTTTCTAGGTTGAAGCGTTCGTTTACAGTAGCAGTTTTTATTTTTAGGTGTCATTCTGTTCTCTCTTATATAGATCGAAAAATTTGGAACTCTAAATCCAACATGGTTTGTAGTAGCTTTTGAAACTTGACAAAATAAAGTAGTTCTCTGTATTGTCTCAATGGTTTGTTTCCTCTTCAAGTAGCCCTAGGCACAGACTGTGGAAAATCACTTTCATTGAGAGGGGTTGCCAAGCTTCCAAGAAATAACGAGTTTCCGAAATACCAGCAAATTTTTTTTACCCAATCTTGATGGTACTTGGTGGTAATGATCTGTACACAAATCCCATTGACTCACCAAATTTTGACACTTCTAGGTTGAAGCATTCGTTTACAGTAGCAGTTTATATTTTTAGGTTTCCCTCTGTTCTCTCCTATGTAGATAGATGAATTTGGAACTCTAAATAAAACATGGTTTGTAGTAGCTCTTTGAAACTTGACAAAATAAAGGAGATCTCAGTTTTGTCTCTGGTTGGTTTCCTGTTCAAGTAGCCATAGGCACAGACTGTGGAAAAGCACTTTCATTGAGAGGGGTTGCCAATTTTCTAAGAAATAACGAGTTTCCGAAATACCAGCAAATATTTTTTCACCCAATCTTGATGATACTTGGTGGTAATGATCAGTACACCAATCCCACTTGGCTCACCAAATTTTGTATTTCTAGGTTGAAGCGTTCGTCTACAGTAGCAATTTTTATATTTAGGTTTCTCTATGTTCTTTTCTATATAGATAGATGAATTTGGAACTCTAAATCCATCATGGTTTGTAGTAGCTCTTTGAAACTTGACAAAATAAAGGAGTTCTGAGTATTGTCTCTATGGTTTGTTTCCTCTTCAAGTAGCCCTAGGCACAGACTGTGGAAAAGCACTTTCATTGAAGGGGGTTGCCAAGCTTCCAAGAAATAACGAGTTTCCGAAATACCAGCAAATATTTTTTCACCCAATCTTGATGATACTTGGCGATAATGATCAGTACACAAATCCCACTTGGCTCAATAAATTGTGTTCTTCTAGGTTGAAGCGTTCGTCTACAGTAGCAGTTTTTATATTTAGGTTTCCCTCTGTTCTCTCCTATATAGATAGATGAATTTGAAACTCTAAATCCAACATGGTTTGTAGTATCTCCTTGAAACTTGACAATATAAAGGGGTTCTCTGTTTTGTCTCTATGGTTTCTTTCGTCCTCAAGTAGCCCTAAGCAGAGACTGTGGAAAAGCACTTTCATTGAAATGGGTTGCCAAGCTTTCAAGAAATTAGGAGTTTCCAAAATAACAACTAATATTTTTTCACCCAGTCTTGATGAACGTGGTGGTAATGAAAAGTACACAAATCCCACTTGGCTCACCAAGTTTTGTTCTTCTAGGTTGAAGCGTTCGTTTACAGTAGCATTTTTTATTTTTAGGTTTCACCCTGTTCTCTCCTATATAGATAGATGAATTTGGAACTCTAAATCCAACATGGTTTGTAGTAGCTCTTTGAATATTGACAAAAAGTAGTTCTTTATTTTGTCTCTATGATTTGTTTCCTCTTCAAGTAGTCCTAAGCAGAGACTGTGGAAAAGAACTTTCATTGAAAGGAGTTGCCAAGCTTTCGAGAAATTACGAGTTTCCGAAAACCAGCAAATATTTTTTCACCCAATCTTGATGATACGTGGTGGTAATGACAAGTACACAAATCCCACTTGGCTTACCAAATTTTGTTCTTCTAGGTTGAAGCGTTCGTTTACAGTAGCAGTTTTTATTTTTAGGTTTCACTTTGTTATCTCCTATAGAGATAGATGAATTTGGAATGCTAAATCCAACATGGTTTGTAGTAGCTATTTGAAACTTGACAAAATAAAGGAGTTCTGAGTATTGTCTCTATGGTTTGTTTCCTCTTCAAGTAGCCCTAGGCACAGACTGTGGAAAAGCATTTTCATTGAAGGGGGTTGCCAAGCTTCCAAGAAATAACGAGTTTCCGAAATACCAGCAAATATTTTTTCACCCAATCTTGATGATACTTGGCGATAATGATCAGTACACAAATCCCTCTTGGCTCAATAAATTGTGTTCTTCTAGGTTGAAGCGTTCGTCTACAGTAGCAGTTTTTATATTTAGGTTTCCCTCTCTTCTCTCCTATATAGATAGATGAATTTGGAACTCTAAATCCAACATGGTTTGAAGTATCTCCTTGATACTTAAAAAATAAAGGAGTTCTCAGTTTTGTCTCTATGGTTTCTTCCCTCCTCAAGTAGCCCTAAGCAGAGACTGTGGAAAAGCACTTTCATTGAAATGGGTTGCCAAGCTTTCAAGAAGTTAGGAGTTTCCAAAATACCAACAAATATTTTTTCACCCAGTCTTGATGAACGTGGTGGTAATGACAAGTACACAAATCCCACTTGGCTCACCAAGTTTTGTTCTTCTAGGTTGAAGCGTTCGTTTACAGTAGCAGTTTTTCTTTTTAGGTTTCACTCTGTTCTCTCCTATATAGATAGATGAATTTGGAACTCTAAATCCAACATGGTTTGTAGTAGCTCTTTGAAACTTGACAAAATAATGTATTCCTCAGTTTTGTCTTATGGTATGTTTCCTCTTCAAGTAGCCCTAGGCACAGACTGTGGAAAAGCACTTTCATTGAGAGGGGTTGCCAAGCTTGTAAGAAATAAAAATTTCCGAAATACCAGCAAATATTTTTCACCCAATCTTGATGATACGTGGTGGTAATGATCAGTACACAAATCCCACTTGCCTCACCAAATTTTGTTCTTCTAGGTTGAAGCGTTCGGCTATAGTATCAGTTTTTATGTTTAGGTTTCACCCTGCTCTCTCCTATATAGATAGATGAATTTGGAACTCTAAATCCAACATGGTTTTGTAGTAGCTCTTTGAAACTTGACAAAATAAAGGAGTTCTCAGTTTTGTCTCTATGGTTTGTTTCCTCTTCAAGTAGTCCTAAGCAGAGACCGTGGAAAAGCACTTTCATTGAAAGGGGTTGCCAAGCTTCCAAGAAATTACGAGTTTCCGAAATACCAGCAAATATTTTTTCACCCTCTCGATGATACTTGGTGGTAATGATCGGTACACAAATCCCACTTGGCTCACAAAATTTTGTTCTTCTAGTTTGAAGCTTTCGTTTACAGTAGCAGTTTATTTTTTTAGGTTTCCCTCTGTTCTCTCCTATATAGATAGATGAATTTGGAACTCTAAATCCAACATCGTTTGTAGTAGCTCTTTGAAACTTGACAATACAAAGTAGTTCTCAGTTTTGTCTCTATGGTTTGTATAGTCTTCAAGTAGCCCTAATCAGATACTGTGGAAAAGCACTTTCATTGAAAGGGGTTGCCAAGCTTCCAAGAAATTACGAGTTTTCTTAAATACCAGCAAATATTTTTTAACCCAATCTTGATGATACTTGGTGGTAATGATCAGTACACAAATCAAACTTGACTCACCAAATTTTTGTTTCTTCGAGTTTTGAAGCGTTCGTCTAGAGTACCAGTTTTTATATTTAGGTTTCACTCAATTCTCTACTATACAGATAGATGAATTTGGAACTCTAAATCCAACATGGTTTGTCGTAGCTCTTTGAAACTTGACAAAATAAAGGAGTTCTCAGTTTTGTCTGCATGGTTTGTTTCCTCTTCAAGTAGCCCTAGGCACAGACTGTCTAAAAGCACTTTTATTGCTAGGGATTGCCAATCTTCTAAGAATAACGAGTTTCTGAAATACCAGCAAATATTTTTTCACCCAATCTTGATGATACTTTGTGGTAATGAACAGTACACAAATCCCACTTGGCTCACCAAACTTTGTTCTTCTAGGTTGAAGCGTTCGTCTACAGTAGCAATATTTATATTTAAGTTTCCTTTGTTCTCTCCTATATAGATAGATGAATTAGGAACTCTAAATCCATCATGGTTTGTAGTAGCTCTTTGAAACTTGACAATACAAAGTAGTTCTCAGTTTTTGTCTCTATGGTTTGTATAGTCTTCAAGTAGCCCTAAGCAGAGACTGTGGAAAAGCACTTTCATTGAAAGGGATTTCGAAACTCCAAGAATTTTCGAGTTTCTTAATACCAGCAAATATTTTTACACCCATCTTGATGATACGTGGTGGTAATGACAAGTACACAATCCCATTTGGCTCACAAATTTGTTCTTCTAGGTTGAAGCGTCGTCTACAGTAGCAGTTTCTATATTTAGGTTTCCCTCTGTTATCTCTTATATAGATAGATGAATTTAAAACGCTAAATCCAACATGGTTTGTAGTAGCTCTTTGAAACTTGACCAAAAAAAGTAGTTTCACTTTATCTCTTGGTTTGTTTCCTCTTCAAGTAGCCCTAAGCAGAGACTGTGGTAAGCACTTTCATTGAAAGGGGTTCCCAAGCTTCCAAGAAATACGAGTTTCGAAATACCAGCAAATATTTTTTCACCCAATCTTGATGATACTTGGTGGTATGATCATACACAAATCCCACGTGGCTCACCAAATTGTGTTCTTCTAGGTTGAAGCGTTCGTCTACAGTAGCAGTATTTATATTTAGGTTCCCTCTGTTCTCTCCTATATAGATAGATGAATTTGGAAACTCTAAATCCAACATCGTTTGTAGTAGCTCTTTGAAACTTGACAATACAAAGTAGTTCTCAATTTTGTCTCTATGGCTTGTATAGTCTTCAAGTAGCCCTAATCAGATACTGTGGAAAGCACTTTCATTGAAAGGGATTTCCAAGCTTCCAAGAAATTACGATTTTCTTAAATACCAGCAAATATTTTTTTCACCCAATCTTGATGATACTTGGTGGTGATGATCAGTACACAAATCAAACTTGACTCACCAAATTTTGTTCTTCTAGGTTGACGCGTTCGTCTAGAGTAGCAGTTTTTATATTTAGGTTTCACTCTATTTCTCTCCTGTAGAGATAGATGAATTTGGAACTCTAAATCCAACATGGTTTCTAGTAGCTCGTTGAAACTTGACAAAATAAAAGGAGTTCTCAGTTTTGTCTCTATGGTTTGTTTCCTCTTCAAGTAGCCCTAGGCACAGACTGTGGAAAAGCACTTTAATTGAGAGGGGTTGCCAAGCTTCTAAGAAATAACGATTTTCCGAAACACCAGCAAATATATATTCACCCAATCTTGATAATACTTGGTGGTAATGATCATTACACAAATCCCACTTGGCTCAACAAATTTGTTCTTCTAGGTGGAAGCGTTCGTCTACAGTAGCAATTTTTATATTTAGGTTTCACTCTGTTCTCTCTTATATGGATAGATGATTTGGGAACTCTAAATCCAACATGGTTTGCAGTAGCTCTCTGAAACTTGACAAATTAAAGGAGTTCTCTGTTTTGTCTCTATGGTTTGTTGCCTCTTCATGTATCCCTAGGCACAGACTGTGGAAAAGCACTTTCATTGAGAGGGTTTGCCAAGCTTCTAAGAAATAACGAGTTTCCGAAATACGAGCAAATATTTTTCACCCAATCTTGATGATACTTGGTGGTAATGATCAGTACACCAATCCCACTTGGCTCACCAATTTTGTTCTTCTAGGTTGAAGCGTTCGTCTACAGTAGCAGTTTTTATACTTAGGTTTCCCTCTGTTCTCTCTATATAGATAGATGAATTTGGAACTCTAAATCCAACATGGTTTGTAGTAGCTCTTTGAAAACCTGACAAAATAAAGGACTTCTCATTTTGTCTCTATGGTTTGTTTCCTCTTCAAGTAGGCCCTAGTCACAGACTGTGGAAAATCACGGTCATGAGAGGGATTTCCAAGCTTCTAAGAAATAAAGATTTTCCTAAATACAAGCAAATATTTTTTACCCAATCTTGATGATACGTGGTGGTAATGATCAGTACATAAATCCCACCTTGGCTCACCAAATTTTGTTCTTCTAGGTTGAAGTGTTCGTCTACAGTAGCAGTTTTTATATTTAGATTTTCCTCTGTTCTCTCCTATATAGATAGCTGAATTTGGGAACTCTAAATCCAACATGGTTTGTACTAGCTCTTTGAAACTTTACAAAAAAAGTAGTTTCTCATATTTGTCTCTATATTTGTTTCCTCTTCAAGTAGCCTTAAGAATAGACTGTGGAAAAGCACTTTCATTGAAAAGGGAGTGTGAAGCTTCCAAGAAATTACGAGTTTCCGAAAATACCAGCAAATACTTTTTCACCCAATCTAGATGATACGTGATTGGTAA